>NW_020528096.1:200000-228058 GCF_003368295.1 Carassius auratus
GACTTTTTACTCATTACAAATCGTAAATCCATAAAAACTGAGAATTGTCAAGCAGTGTCTTCATTTTTTCCATAGCTGTTCATATAATATAACGTTTATTTAAATGTATTTTTATTATATAAGACAGCAATATTTTTTTCTTTCTTTTAGATAAATAAATGTTAAAAATTTATTAATTTATAACAAATAACAGAAATAAAGAAAATAATTTATAAAATAATATCTTATACATTTAATTATTATTTTTTAATTTGTTGAAAACTATATTTAGTTTAAATAATATTTGCACTTGCGAGAGTGCACCCTAAAAATACAGAAAATAAATGTGCATTGTTCTGATCTGTCTTAAGTGGATTCAAATACACTTTAGGTACAAAACAAGTCTAAATCTGTATATGACATGAAATTGTCCAGTTAATTCATCTAGTGTTTTTCAGTTGTTCGTGAGTTTGCATGCAACTGCACTGAAGACAGATGTGAGTGGATCAGTCGCTCTCGTCATTAGTGATGTGACTGATATGATATCTGGACGTTGGCACTGGAGTGTGTGTGTGTTTGAGCGAGAGATCGTGCGAGTGTACTCGAGCGTATTTGCACAGCGTTATCCTGCTTGTGCGAGGCCAACAGAAGTGAGGCGATTGTCAACAGTGGAAGTCCATAAAAACCTGCTTCTGACAAAGTGTGAGCAAACACTGTGATTTACTCAGGATTTCCCAACAAACACTTCAGGAGAGGATCCAGAGAGGGACTGAAGAACCCTCTGCGCTCCTTCAGACCGACCCCGGCTCATTTATACACCGCTGGCTGTTGTGACTGACTCCAGAACAGTTTTGTCATGGGGATCATACAATAAATCCTAAAATGAAATATAGAGGACAGCTGCAAGTTAGTTATTCATCAAGTATGAAATAATAGCCTTTGAAAAACAGAACTTTTTCTTTTCTTTTTTTTTTTATTAAATCATGGGATGTTTTAGCTTTCTACTTGGTTAATGCACCATTTTTAATTTTTATTTTTTAATACAGATTTTTGTAAATATTTTGTAAACTATTTTAACATACATGCACAACTTATCTGCAAATAGCATTAATCTATGCATGACTTGAATATTGTTCAAACCTTGTTTATGATTAATTACTAATATAAATCGACTTATATGATTAATTTGTTTCATTAATAAAATAATCAATACATAATTAAATATAATATAATTTCTTGTCATTGCGCAATATCAAAGCTAAATAAAATTGTATTTAGCCAAAATTCGATTGCTTCCGTTGTCCTCATTTGTTAAAAGCGCCTGCTAAATGACAAAATGTAAGTAAAATTATTAAAATAATCTCTGAAAAATAATGCATTTCTTCAGTGCATTTATTCTTGCCCAAAGCAACCTTTTATTTCTCTCTGAAATTTGGGAATATTATCTAAATCAACTGACCACAAACATGTGCATCGCTCAAGTAATGTTAAAAATGTGATTGTCGAATGCAATATCGCTTTTGAAAAAAAAATGCATGTGTCTGCCAAATGCATGAATGTAAATGTCAATTATAGCATTTAATAGGAAAAATGCTACTTCGGTAATCATAGATCGCTGAGTCAGTTCATTTCATTAGTCTAAAAATATTCAGTGTTTTGCATTGACCGAATCAATTCAAATGAAGCGTAATCAATTTAACCTGAATTTATGCGAATTAAATCAGTTGAACTGAATAATTTGATTTGAATCATTTTAAATCAAAATAAATTTATTATAAATGAATCTGAATTAAAATGAATGAATCAGTTGAAATGACGTTTAGTACAGTTGATTCAGTTGGAATCAAACTGACATGACTGAATCAAATCTGATGGAACCGAGTTAATCTGAATCAAATCGAATGACCGAATCAATTGGAATCAAATTCGATCAGTTCAAACTGAATCAAATTGATATGATAGACTTGACTTCAGTTACATTTAAGAATCAACTTGAAATGACTGAATCAATTCAAATCAACCTTAATCAAATGTATACGCCTGAATCAAATTAATTTGACTGAATCAACCTAAATCAAATGTAATAATATCAGCTCATCCCGAACCAAATGTAGATGACTGAATCAGTTTGATTCAGATTTAGTTTGCACAGTCCATCCCGAACCAAATGTAGATGACTGAATCAGTTTGATTCAGATTTAGTTTGCACAGTCCATTCTGAATCAAATGTAGATGACTGAATCAGTTTGATTCAGATTTAGTTTGCATAGTCTATTCTGAATCAAATGTAGATGACTGAATCAGTTTGATTCAGATTTAGTTTGCATAGTCCATTCTGAATCAAATGTAGATGACTGAATCAGTTTGATTCAGATTTAGTTTGCATAGTCCATTCTGAATCAAATGTAGATGACTGAATCAGTTTGATTCAGATTTAGTTTGCATAGTCCATTCTGAATCAAATGTAGATGACTGAATCAGTTTGATTCAGATTTAGTTTGCACAGTCCATTCTGAACCAAATGTAGATGACTGAATCAGTTTGATTCAGATTTAGTTTGCACAGTCCATTCTGAACCAAATGTAGATGACTGAATCAGTTTGATTCAGATTTAGTTTGCACAGTCCATTCTGAATCAAATGTAGATGACTGAATCAGTTTGATTCAGATTTAGTTTGCACAGTCCATTCTGAATCAAATGTAGATGACTGAATCAGTTTGATTCAGATTTAGTTTGCACAGTCCATTCTGAACCAAATGTAGATGACTGAATCAGTTTGATTCAGATTTAGTTTGCACAGTCCATTCTGAATCAAATGTAGATGACTGAATCAGTTTGATTCAGATTTAGTTTGCACAGTCCATTCTGAATCAAATGTAGATGACTGAATCAGTTTGATTCAGATTTAGTTTGCATAGTCTATTCTGAATCAAATGTAGATGACTGAATCAGTTTGATTCAGATTTAGTTTGCACAGTCCATTCTGAATCAAATGTAGATGACTGAATCAGTTTGATTCAGATTTAGTTTGCACAGTCCATTCTGAATCAAATGTAGATGACTGAATCAGTTTGATTCAGATTTAGTTTGCACAGTCCATTCTGAACCAAATGTAGATGACTGAATCAGTTTGATTCAGATTTAGTTTGCACAGTCCATTCTGAATCAAATGTAGATGACTGAATCAGTTTGATTCAGATTTAGTTTGCACAGTCCATTCTGAACCAAATGTAGATGACTGAATCAGTTTGATTAAGATTTAGTTTGCACAGTCCATTCTGAATCAAATGTAGATGACTGAATCAGTTTGATTCAGATTTAGTTTGCACAGTTCATTCTGAATCAAATGTAGATGACTGAATCAGTCCGAATCAAATGAAGTATTTGCAGTGTGTTTTGTGAACACTGATTGATCAGACTCCCTGATGGATGTTGAGTGGTGTTTGTGATGATGGTAAAGCAGACAGACAAACAGTGTGAAGGTGAGACGGAGGATCAGAATTCATCCCACGCTGCAACAAAAGGAGGAATGAAAGAGAGAGAATGCAGAAGGCGGAGAAAGTGAAGGGATTGAACAGCTCCCCCTAAATCACGGCCTTTGACTCACAGCACAATCAGAGCGGAGGGGAGGGGCGAGCGCAACCCACTACACACACAGAGAGAGAGAGAGAGAGAGTTTATTATTCCACAGGCTCTCCTCTCCGAGCAGCTCGGCCGGTTTGAACAGGAGGTCAACAATTGATTCAATTACAAGACAAGCTTCCCAAGAGCCCTACAGCCGGCGACTCGAGAGCCCTCGCTCGCTCGCTCTTATCTGTACATGCTGGCGCTCGTCAGGTAGAAGAGAGTTTAACCTCCTCCAGATCTTTGTGAGCTAATGAAAGAGGAAATAGCGGATGACCCTTTGGGATCGGGTGGCAGGAACCTGTTTCTGTGGGGTGACCCTCTTTAAATCCTGAGAGAGAGAGAGACGTGGGACCTGTACTGATGAGATCAGTGCTAGAAATCTTCATCAGACACGTGCAGAAGATTTTACAGCTGGTTGCTAGGGTGTTCTGAGTGGTTGCTATGGAATTGTTTAGTACATTTGCATTTGAAGTGTTACTCAAACTAATAAATAAAGAGTTTAAGAAGGCCTCGTCTAAATTGCACACATCTTTGTGAACTTCTTTTATACCACAATATCATTCTTCAGTGTCGCATCTTATTTTATATAAAGTATCGTTTCTTATCGTTACGATAAAGTAGCGTAACGTTTCTTGTTTGGAATTAGTTTATGTAAGTTTAGTACATCATTATTATGTTATAGTGTTTATTATTGTTTTTCAGTCGTTTAGATTTTCAGTTTTTTAGTTACAGTTTTAGTACTTCTTAGTAATTTTGTTGGGTGCGTTATATATATGTATATTTTCATAAATGCAAATAGTTTTGGTGTAAAACAATATATATATATATATATATATTGTTACTCTTTGAATTTAGACCCTTTTCACTGCAAATTTATTATTAATCTATTGCTATTTCTTGCTAAAATTTACGTAAGGAGTTTTAATTTCGTAGTGGGTGCTGTTGGCCTACTTATAATAAAAATGAAAGCAAACTAAAAATAATATTTAGACTGTGTTTCTGATTAAATAAAGCAGTTATTGATGTCATAAAATCATATGCTATAGCTTTAGCTTACATGAACAAAAAAAAATGACAAACATGAGACTTAAATTGAATAATTTAATATATAGCGATGTATTCATTAACGTGTAATATGATTTTTATTATTTTTATTATGAGTGAAAAAATATTTTAAGAATTGTTCAAACTCTTTTGCTTTAGAACATTTACAAATGTTAAATCATAAAATAGATGTTAGGGTTGCCAACTCATCTTTCTTAAAACAAATGCAGTGATTAATATAGAGTTTATTTGTTATTATTTTCAAGTATTCAATGTCATTTTAAAGTAACTATTATTTATATTTATTAATTTAACAAATAAGTTCTTGTTAAAAACTAACCAAAATTAAAAAGTTATTATACATCGGCTGTCGGCCAGAATGAGTTGAAAATTATCGGTATATCGGATATCGGCAAGAATCTATTATGGTGCATCCCGAGTTAATGATGTTTATTAATTAGGGTTCTTAGGGGAGAGAAAATATCATTTGGTCAGATTAAAACTGATAGGAATCTATGTAAAAGTCCCCACAATTTACAGAAACAGACGTGTGTGTGTCTGTGTGTCTGTGTGTGTGCGTGTGTGTGTGTGTGTGTTTGAGAGTGTGTGTGTGTTTGTGAGACAGTGTGTGTGTGTGTGTTTTGAGAGTGTATCTGTGTGTGTGTGTGTGTGTGAGTGTATTTGAGAGAGAAAGTGTGTGTTTGAGAGTGTATCTGTGTGTGTGTGTGAGTGTATTTGAGAGAGAAAGTGTGTGTTTGAGAGTGTATCTGTGTGTGTGTGTGTGTGTGTGAGTGTATTTGAGAGAGAAAGTGTGTGTTTGAGAGTGTATCTGTGTGTGTGTGTGTGTGTGTGTGTGTGTGTGTGTGTGTGTGAGAGTGTATTTGAGAGAGAAAGAGTGTGTGTTTGAGAGTGTATCTGTGTGTGTGCGTTTGATGGTGTGTGTGTGTGTGTGTGTGTGTGTGTGTGTGTATCTGTGTGCGTGTGTGTGTGTGTGTGTGTGTGTGTATCTGTGTGTGTGTGTGTGTGTGTGTGTGTGTGTGTGTGTGTGTGTGTACTGGTGGAGTGGAGCTAGAGGGCGTCTCAATGCCACACACAGTCAGACTCACACACTCACTCTGCTGCCAACTTCCTGCTCCCACATTTTTTCCATCTCATGTTCAGCTCTGCGACTCCTTATTTTCTTAAGATCACTTGTAGTTTTCCTTTCTTTGGATTCTCTCTCTCTCTCTCTCTCTCTCTCTCTTTCTGTCTGTCTGAGAATGTTCTGACTCACAGCTGCTCCAGTCTGGAGAATTCAAGCTTTACCTTGACAAATAACATCATTAAAGGGTTAGTTCACCCAAAAAATCTAATTCAGGCATTAATTACTCACCCTCGTGTCATTTTAAACATCTTCGGTCATCTCCAGAACACAAATTAAGATGTTTCTGATGAACTCCGAGAGCTCTCTGATGGAGAAACAGCGATCTCTCATGTAAACAGATGCATATTATATATAAATAAATAATGCGGTCATCAGCAATAGATAGCATATGAATGAAAACTGCATAATGTTACGGAATAAAATGTTGAGGAAGTGCTATATGTTTGTGCAAGCTTTGGAGGTGTTGATGGAAGCGATATACAGGGTTTACACTTTGAAAATCATACTCAATATTATCCAGATGTAGTTTTGGATAAAAACATTATTTTCTCACCTTTTTGCTCAAAACTATTAATTTTAATGAAACCTACTAAAAAAAGAATGCTTTAAGCTAGAATAAAAAGTTTTTAAAAGTAGATGCTTTGATCTTTATTTAGTGTATTGCATATTAAAATAGTCATACAGCAAAATGTACTGTAATTTTAGTGAAAATCACCAAAATTGCTGCGGGTGGCTGTAAACCTTTTTCAAAAATGCTGCCGGGGAAAGAGTTAATGACAGAATTATTTTTATTTTTATGTGAACTATCCCTTAACATACTTTCTCTTTTCTATGTCTGTGAATATATATATATATATATATAAACATATATATGTGTGTGTGTGTGTGTGTGTGTGTGGTTACAAATGTTTATTTTATTATGATTTATTTACTATATCGTTTTTATTAATATTTTTAATTATATAAATGTATATAGTTTGTATAAATAAATGTTATATGTTATTTGGTAATGATTATTTCTGTTTCTGTCTTAGTTTTTTTTGTTTTTGTTTCAGTTAGTAATTTTAATAATTCAACTAAAACGTATATCGGTGGTTGTTATAATATTTAGGTTTGTAATTTATTTCAGCTTAATTTCATTAAGATTTTATATTTTTATTAATTTTATTTTAGTTTTAGTTTATGATAAACACTTATTTATAGATAATATTTATATTAATATTTAATTATTTATAAATGCAAAGTTTAATATTATTTATAAATAATATGTATTATTTTAAATATTTTATGAATTTATCTTCGTAACTGGACTGTGATTGGTGTTAGTGTAACTCTTCTGAAGTCTTTCTGTGCTCTTTATGTAGATGTGAGGCTGTTATCTGCCATTGGGTGTTGAGAGCTGGCAGCCTGTGTGTGTGTGTGTGTGTGTGTGTGTGTGTGTGTGTGATATGATCAGTGAATCGCTGAGGCACAGGCCACACACACACACAGTACACTGAGCTTGAGAACAGCTCACACTCGTCTAGTTCTCGTCTCTCTCTGTCTCTGTGTCTCAGTGAGTCGATGTGCTCACTTGTTAGTGTTTAGTTATGTAAATGGCCCTCGATGACGGAGCTGTTGTGTGAGCGGTTCAGTTTAGAGCTCCTGGGCTCCGTACAGCAAGAAAACAAAAGCTTTTTCTCCGCCTGAAAGAAGGAGCTGAAGTGTGGCGAACAAATGAATGTTCTCGTTGAAGAGAGATCGCTCAGTCCAACATAGTTTACACGTTCCTATGCAAATATATTTGAGATAATTAGTCATCAGACTCTGTGTGGATAGTTTCTGGAAGGATTTCATGTGGTTTAATCACATAAGAACAGGCCTGGATGCTGTCACTGTCATTTTATAGTAGCACACTGACAGTAGTGAAATTTTCATTTCTGAAATCTGACTAATGCGACTGCACTTCAACTACAAATATAAAAAAAATAATATATATATATATATATATATATATATATATATATATATATATATATATTACAAATTATTATATTTTTATCCAATAAAAATATATTTATTTAAAATAATTTTATTGTTTAAAATTATTTATGTTAATTTATAATCTGCAGTAGCACACTGACTGTACTGAAATATTAATTTTCATGTTTAATTTAGAGCAACTGCAGATTTAATATAATCTAATGCAACTGAACTTGAACTACAAATATTTTCTAAAGATGTAAAAGAAATAACATTAAAATGGAAAATGTTTCCCAAAATAAAAAATACATATATATATATATATATATATATATATATATATATATATATATAGAAGCATGTAATACATGACAAATGTCGATTTTGAAATGTTGAAATGAAATGATTATTACAGTTTTGTCACCATTATTGAACTGTGAAGTTTACAAATACCAAACAAAGTGTGTATGTGAAATGATTTTCAGAAATGCAAGGAATTCATATCTTAGAGTTTGTTTGTTACAGAGAGAGTCTGTGATGTTGGGCTCGGGTCCAGTCACATTGAACACTGAACAGACTCTCTCTCTCTCACACACACACACACATGTCCTTACAGATGATTTGCACATGTGTATAAACACTCTGTATGACTTTATCGCAGTGTAATGAATGAGTTCTGATCCAGGACCACACAACGAGCTCATCCTCACACGTAGAAACTGCCGGATCTTCATCAGTCGCATCACTTTCCTTCAGTGCTTTTTAATCATTTCATCAACTGCTGTCATCTTATTCCTTGCTTTAATCAAACCGATACAAACTTCTGCTTCTGAAGTGTTTTTGTGCTTCTAATGACACTTGGTATTTTGTATCTAATGAGTGAAATCCTGACACTTTGTGTATTTGTGTAATAATCAGTGTTGTGGGTCTGTGTAGACGGCTCGTGTGTGTTTGTGTAGTTGTGTAGAGTCAGTAGTCGTGTGTGCTAGGCTCTGTTTGATGATTGGCTCTGCTGGATTCCTGGTGGTCATGTTTCCAGTAACTGCTGTGATTGCTGCGTGTTTGTTTACAGTAAGAGTTCACAGCTGTTTAAAAACCAGATTGACATTTCCTCAAGATGGAAGTGATGCTTGTATGTGGAAAACTCGTAGCCATGATGTTGTGGGTGGCTGCCAAGGTGTTGCTATCCAGATTTTGGTGGTTGCAAGTCTTGTTTTCCTGTACAAATATCTAAACTTTCGCAAATCAAGATGAATTCCGGGAGCTGCATAGATATTAATTTTTATTTTCTAAAAAAAAAGGCAAAAAAAATGTTAGCCTGAATGCACTGTTAGTCGCTTTGGATAAAAGCGTTTGCTAAATGCATAAATTAGTTTGTTTACTAAGCGTGCAGAACAACCACCCAATAAAGCATTACAATAATCTAACCTTGAGGTCATAAATGCATGGATTAACATTTATGCATTTGACATTGAGAGCATAGGCCGTAATTTAGATATATTTTTGAGATGGAAAAATGCAGTTTTACAAATGCTAGAAACGTGGCTTTCTAAGGAAAGATTGCGATCAAATAGCACACCTAGTTTCCTAACTGATGACGAAGAATTGACAGAGCAACCATCAAGTCTTAGACAGTGTTCTAGGTTATTACAAGCAGAGTTTTTACGTCCTATAATTAACACCTCTGTTTTTTTTTTTCCGAATTTAGCAGTAAGAAATGACTCGTCATCCAGTTTTTTATATCGACTATGCATTACATTAGTTTTTCAAATTGGTGTGTTTCGCCGGGCCAAGAAGAAATATAGAGCTGAGTATCATCAGCATTACAGTGAAAGCTAACACTGTGTTTCCTGATGATATCTCCCAAGGGAAACATATAAAGCGTGAAGAGTAACGGCCCTAGTACTGAGCCTTGAGGTACTCCATACTGCACTTGTGAATATAAGTACAATTTAAACCATGCTAATGCACTTCCATTAATGCCAACAAAGTGTTCAAGTCTATGCAAAAGAATGCTGTGGTCAATTGTGTCAAACGCAGCTCTAAGATCCAATAAAACTAATAGAGAGATACAACCACGATCAGATGATAAGAGCAGATCATTTGTAACTCTAAGGAGAGCTGTCTCAGTACTATGATACGGTCTAAATCCTGACTGGAAATCCTCACATATACCATTTTTCTCTAAGAAGGAATATAATTGTGAGGATACCATAAGGGAGATTCGAGATTGGTCTATAATTAACTAGTTCTTTGGGGTCAAGTTGTGTTTCTTTGATGAGAGGCTTAATAACAGCCAGTTTGAAGGTTTTGGGGACATATCCTAATGACAATGAGGAATTAATAATGGTCAGAAGAGAATCTATGACTTCTGGAAGCACCTCTTTTAGGAGCTTAGATAGTATAGGGTCTAACATATATGTTGTTGGTTTAGATGATTTAACAAGTTTATATAATTCTTCCTCTCCTATAGTAGAGAATGAGTGGAACTGTTCCTCAGGGGGTCTGATGCGAAACTGTAGCTGACGGCTGAATGGCTAAAATTTTATCTCTAATAGTATCGATTTTAGAAGTAAAGTAGCTCATAAAGTCATTATTGCTGTGATGTTGGTCAATGTAAACACTTGTTGATGCTTTATTTTTCGTTAATTTAGCCACTGTATTGAATTAAATACCTGGTTTTATTTTTGTTTTCTTCTAAAAGAGACGAAAAGTAATCAGATCTAGCAGTTTTTAATGGTTTTCTGTAGGATAGCTTACTTTCCCGCCAAGCAATACGAAATACCTCTAGTCTTGTTTTCTTCCAGCTACGCTCCATTTTCCGTCTTCCTTTTTTATTTTTTTTTATTTTTTTTACATATATCCAGTCACTGCTCTGTTGTTCTTTCAAAATATTGCGGAAATGATGATGCTGTTTTGTTTCTTATTAAGCAACTTAATTATAAATATGGTTTATATACATTATTTTAAACATTAATTAGTCGTGTTATTTTATTGCTTTGAATGAATGTGCATTAGTGATATTTTGCTTGATGCACCCTCTTGTGGCCTCAAAAGAGAAGGCAAAAGACCCCCCCCCCAACTGAAATTATGCCTTTTAAATTTGAATATTTATAATATTTAAGTACAAAATTCAAATTGAGTTTTTCAACCATTTTGACAGCCCTAATTCATTATAGATTAATATAAATAATATAATTTTTCTCACACCACTAACTGAATATTTTTTGATTGTCGTTTTAAGCATAAAAAAAACACTTGATGCATAAAAAAAAACAATTAGTTGTTTTTGCAGCTCAGGTGTTCTGGTAGGTTGCCAGGGTGTTGCTGTGCAGTTGCTAGGGTGTTATGGGTGGGCTAGTACCAGTCATGAATGACTTGACCAACACACACACACACACACACACCAGTAGGGCTGCTCATGGTGATTATTTTCTCTATTTTACACATAATCCTTGTGGTCACAGGAACTCTGCTGCTATAACGAGGCTTTAGAAGATGCTATTCTGGGAAAGACTGGTCATAGAGGAAGAGACAGTGAGTGTGTGTGTGTGTGTGTGTGTGTGAGAGAGAGAGAGAGAGAGAGAGAGAGAGAGAGAGAGAGAGAGAGAGAAGGTAAGCAAGTACAAGTGTGTTCAGCAGCTGTGAGTCGGTTGGTGAAACCGCTTCACTTCTTCACCCAGAAGAAAAGACAAGTAATGTGTAAATAAGGAGAGGGAGAGCAGACGGAGGTGTGAGGTTTGGGGAAACCACAGGTATGGATGGAGAGAGAGAGAGAGAGAGAGAGACTAGCAGCTAGGAAAAAGCTAGAAAAAGAAGACGCCCTTTTCACTGAAGTTTCCTTTAAACAGATTCCGGTTGCCATGACGACAGCAGAACGATTTCATTCCAAAAGAATCTTTCTTGCGACATTCGCTGCAACAATCTGGCATTCATGCAATTACATTAATGCTTTTGTGAGATATTAACTCACGCCACATATTTCATCTCTGCGTCTATCTCAGGTCAAATCAACTCACTTTTATTATTTATACAGCGATTTATATCATACAGATTATTTCAAAGCAGCGTCACACAAAAAAAGGAAAATAACTGTAAAAAAATTAATCAGCTGTGAAATGACTTCAGCTGTAAAGCAGCTCTATAGAAGAAAATTCATTGTTTTGAATATTAATTTTTAAACATTTGTATCTCTCTCTTTATATATCTTTATATATATATATATATATATGTATGTAAAATTATGTTGTTGGCAAATGAAGTACGTTTTTAATACTGTATTCCAGTTAATGTTTACTTTGATTTGATTTATTACACAAAAAGTTGTTATATACACTCATTTGTCAAGGATAACACATAAGGATAAGTTAAAAACTTTTTTCCTTTGCCCTTGATGTATTTATTTTTATTTTTTAAGTAACAATGGTTTAAAAGGTTTTGTGCATTTTGATGAGCTGGCGTTTGTAGGGTTAGTAAACAGGTTGTTGTGCCTCCGAGGGAATAACTGAATGAAGAATATGTCGAGGGCTGTTTGAGTCAGGGTTATGAAAACAAAGTTAACCACTGAAGAAAAACAGCGATACTGAGAGAGACGGAGGAGAAGAAACAGAGGTGGAATCTGGCTGTGGTTGGTCCGATCTCAAACCCGGCCCATTCCTCTCGTTTTGGGCCAAATCAGGAACGGCTGGCTGCATTAGAGCTGCTATTATCCTCTCCGAGACATAACAGCCAGAACACCCACCTCGACAGAGAGAGAGAGAGAGAGAGAGAGAGAGAGAGAGAGAGAGAGGAAAGCTGTTGCAGATGAGGCCGTGCAAGACTCTTTTACACCCTTTTACAGTCTGTCTGCTGAAAGACCCCAACAGATTTTACACAGGAAAGAGGAACTACCAAAACTAGCAATCAGTCTGATTTGAATGCTTCTGAAAGAAGTCTCTTCTGCTCAACAAAGATGTATTTATTTGTCATTTTTCAGAAATACAGTAAAAATTTTGAATTATTATTCTAATGTTAATCATCTGTTTTCTGTGTGAATCTGTGTTAAAGTGTAATGTATTTCTGTGATGCTCCGCTGTATTTTCAGCATCATTCCTCCAGTCTTCAGTGTCACATGATCTTCAGAAATCAGAATAATATGATGATTTACTGCTCAAGAAACATTTCTTCTTATTATTAGTGTTGAACACAGTTGTGCTGCACAATATTTTTGTGGAAACTGTCATGCATTTTATTTTTCAGGATTCATAGATGAATGGAATTTAAAAAAAAACAGCATTTGTTTGAAATAGAAATAAAGTTTTGGAAGTTTATAAATGTCTTCACTGTCACTTTTATGCAGCCTTGATTCATATACGTATTAAATTCTATACAGCCTCAAACTCAATCTGAGTTTTGTCCTAAGTAGGAACAAGTGATTTGTGGTTTTTATTTCTGTGTTGATGTTGTTCTGTGTAGCCCCGCCCACCGTGAAATCTCATTGGTCTAGAATCCAAACACTGCGTCACTCTGACATGAGACCGGCTTGTGGCTGGAAACATGCAGCATCATGTTTGCTTGGGACAGCTTGTTGGACAAGGTTTCTCAACCAGTTTTTTATATATATGCATATAATATATGTATAAACTATCTTGTAGCTTAAAAGGAAGAGCACTGCATGTGCATATTCCCATAGAATTTGTGAAAAGAATTTGCTTGGCATAAATGCATCTGTCTAATGCATAAATTTAAAATGTCAATAAAAGTAAAACCATAATTAAAAATAAATAAATAATTAAAACTAATTGTTAAAATATGAAAACTATATATATATATATATATATATATATATATATATATATATATATATATATATATATATATATATATATATATATATATTAGGGCCGGGACTTTAACGCGTTAATTGAGATTAATTAATTACACAAAAAATAACGCGTTAACTAAGATTAATTAATTACAGAAAAAATAATTCCCGCATTTTTAATAACTTATTTTTGCACCGCGGAACGTTTCTCACTGGATTTGTTTCGGCGGACCGATTATACTGAAGCACCAACTAGCGTTCGCATATCACTGCAGCACATCGAGCCTCAAGTATCACCTCAACGCAAAACATATAGCAGCTAGCGTGGACTTTACACTTTATGTTGAACTATGTATTATTTTGTTGGTGCAACAGTTTATGTTGAACTCTTTATTGTTTTGGCCAAGGTTATTGAGAGTTGGACTTAGTATGTTATGGCCTCTGAAGCAACAGTGAGATGTTTTCTAATAGTCAGTGTTTCCAATGTTCTGAATGTAATTGACAGTATTGTGTTTTACTTAAAAAACACTTTACAGAAGGTTCCAGCACCTATAAGCTTCCTGAATTTCTGAAATGTACTATTTCTAAATTGTTTCTAAATATGCTATTGCTACACTTCATGGCAAAAATTGCACTGGTCTGCTAGACTTGGTTGAACAAAAATAAACAATATTTTGTTGCTTAAGCTTATCTATTCAGTCATTATTCAATGGTATACTATAAATCCATGTGAAAAAAAAAAGACTTCTCACTGTTCTCAGGTCAAATATTTAAATGCGATTAAAATGCGATTAATTTCGATTAATTAATTACAAAGCCTCTAATTAATTAGATAATTTTTTTAATCGAGTCCCAGCCCTAATATATATATATATATATATATATAATTAAAAAATAAAATACAAACAAATTGACCTGTTTGTCAGGTTATTTTTCAGCTGACTGATGGTCACACAGTGACATTTTTGTCCCTGTCATCCCTGTGAGTTCTGACAGGTGTGTGTCCATATGTGCTGTGTGTGTGTGTGTGTGTGTGTGTGTGTGTGGACCTCCCTCGTGCTATTTATTGGGTCGGGCAGCTGCGGCGTCATACAAGATCTCTGTTTAGCACCTCAAACTCATTAGCACACGTTACCAGATATACACTTTCACACGCACACACACATATGCTTGCATGGCATTGTGTGTATTGCATATCCATTCTAGAAAAATGTCCTTTATTTAAAGTGCTAGTGTGTTGGTACTCAAACCATGTTGTTTTAATATGATCCTACTGACTTTAAAGAAAGGTGCATGATGAAAACACAGAGTGTTATGAAGCTCAGTGTGCATGAGCTGTGCTGTGTGTGTTGCATCGGGTCTAACACTGTCATGTGTGTGTGTGTGTGTGTGTGTGTGTTCCTGCAGAGGTCTGTGGCTGTAGTGGGTGTGTGCGTCTCAATGCCAGTGGATATGCAGCCACATCAGGGGCTGTGCCACTACAACAACACCGCCAACCAGCCGAGCCGAGGGTACGATCACTCACATTACCCACAATCCCACACTCCAACACATCTGATTCCTATCAGCCGTCCTCCACATGAACGCACAGGTAGAGCAAAAACAGTCAAAAAACAGACAAAACCGGTTCAGTGTGAGACACAAAACTAATTTGATTTCTGTTACAAAAATGATGCTTTTGCTGGAATTATGCACAGGTTTCCAAAACTAGGGTTTGTGAGTTGATGAAAAGTTAACAATCGCTTCAATCAAAAAAATTAAACTTTGCATGAATTATTTTAAGACAAAAGCAAATAAATGTAATAATATTGATTTATTTGAATGATTAATTATAGAATATATTATTAAAATATAATAGTATATTTAATATATTATTTGTTGTTTAATGTGGACATTAACAATGTCAGAGAACATATGAATGAGGTGTTAAACTTGAATTATTAAAATATTAACCTAAAATCTCAGGTGTAATTCAAATAAATTTTGGTTTCAGACGGTTCAAACGTTTGGGAATTAATGGGTTAATATATTAAGTGAACAAAAAAAATGTTTTGGCTCAAAATGAAATTAGCCAATCAGGAAAAAAAATTTTTTAAATATAAATTATTACTTTTTTTAAGGAACTACAACACCGTTGCTTATTATTTTGATTCATATTTATTAATTATTTTGATTTATTTATGGCTGGTATTTTTCAAGGTAATTGTCAAGTATTAGTCCTTATTAGATTAGAAATATTATATCTAGTAGTTTTCTAGCCATCATGCTGGGGTTAATTTAGGCTCTTTTGAGGTAAATGATGGTTATTAATGATGAGGTCAGATCCTGTCTCTGGCTCCGCCTCCTGCTGAATGCCACCCATGTTGAGCCTCTTTCTCTCTCTCTCTCTGAGCTTCTCTGTGTCTCTCGGCCGTTTTCTCTCTCACAGCTGCTTATTACTGGTCAGAAAGCAGAAACTCTCCACATGACTGACCAAACCAGACTCAGGTTTCCTCAGAGAGACAGAATTGAATTAGTACAACTACTTTATTCAGTCGTAAAAACCAAAAAACAGTCAGATCTTAATAGAATAGTCTTTTACAAAAACGTCAAGCAATCTTTACAAGAGAGAGAGAGAGAGAGAGAGAGAGAGAGAGAGAGAGAGAGAGAGAGAGAGAGAGAGAGAGAGAGAGAGATTAGTGTGAGGAGATTAAAGTGCTGGAACACACACCCACACACACAGACACACGCACAAACAAACACACACACACACCCAGGGTTCAGAGGAATTACAGAGACCACAGTCACCGAACACCACAGACAGAGACAGAAGAGATGAGATGGGAAGGTGAAGAAAGAGGAAAATGGAGGAATGTTGGGGATTCCCAGTGATGTGCTTCTAGTCTTTCCTGATGGTACTCTGAAGAAAAGCTGAAGGAAGTGGCGCCTCCTAGTGGCCCTATGCAGGAATCACAATAAACCCTCACTAATGTTCTCCACTTTATCTAGTACCAAGTCAATCATCTTTAGTGCTTGTGCTCATAAAATGAAACTCAAATATATTATGTATGAATGTATATGTCTGCTTTATTATATTACATTTACATTTAATCATTTAGCACACGCTTTTATATTATATTATATAATGATTATATTACTATAATTTATTTATATTTTACATTTTACATTTAAATATGTATATACATATTAATAATTTTTAATTTAAATGATAGAGATATAGATGTTTTTCATAAAATATATATTGTATCCATTTATTTATGTATGTATTAGATCTGTTTCTATATTTACTTCTGTAAATGTATACAAAAAAATACATTTACATTTTTAGATGAACTTTAATTAAGATATATGAATTAAACATACTTATAATTTTTCTTCTGCTCTTTTTATATACCCTAAATTTTTATATAAAATAGGCATGTTTATATATACATATATGTATGTATGTATAATAATTATTCAATATTGATTTTTAAATAATTAACTTAGTGTTAGTAAATTAATAATTACATAATAATAATTAAAGTATAAATAAGTATATATATATATATATATATATATATATATATATATATATATATATATATATATGTCTGTGTGTGTGTGTGTGTGTGTCTGTGTCTGTGTCTGTGTGTGTGTGTGTGTGTGTGTGTTAAAACTATTACATTTTCTTCTACTCTCTGGAAGTACTTTCCAGTGTGTTCACAGTGTGTGTGTGTGTGTGTGTGTGTTTACAGTGTGTGTGTGTGTGTCACTAAATGCATGCATTTATTTTTATTAATATATTTTATTTTGTATAAATAACAATGAATTGAAGTATGTGGATATGTATCATTTTTAAAAACTATTCTCTGTATAATAACTAATAGTGCATGTGTTTGTGTGTGCAGACTGGCTCGTTCAGTGCGATCGCTCTACAGCGACAACAGCAGAGAGATGTTTAACCCCTCAGTGACCGCAGGAGCCTGTATGGACCCTTACATGCGGCCGCCGCACGGCATGATGGGACACCGCGGGATGCCTCCGCCAGACAGTGAGCACTCGTCGTTATCATTCACTCATCAGACGCAGATGAGGAGTCTCACATCAGCTGAGTCTGAAGAAATTAAGTGTGTGTTAAATTAAAACAATAAGCCCCAAAAAGCCGTGCCTAAAACCTCCTATAGCTGTTATAAATTCACTGTAAACCACGGCTTCACGAGGCTTATCGCTTTCATAAAACGGTTATTTCATAAATGTAGCAAGGTTTCACGAAATAAAACAGAGCAAATAAAGTGTAATGATATTAATAAAAACAGTATTCTTCCAAAAAACAAGGAAGTTCCTCAGAAACTGTTGTGGTTGCAGCAAAGTGGTTGCCTAGCAACACACAAATGTATACAAAAGTGATCGTTTTTTTTGTATCATCATTTACAACAGCTTTAAACACAGCTCAACCAATCAGAATGAAGGACTATCCACTTTATAAATTGATTTATTGATTTTCCTTGTTGGTTTTTTTATTGTTTTTAGTCAAACTTCTCCTAGTTTTAGTCTAGATTTAGTCGACTAAAGCCCGGTTTCACAGGATTTGTCCATAGCTCAATTAGGATATTTAAGTAGCTTTAATAAATATGCCATGGATAAAAACCTTACTAGTGTGCATCTTTAGACAAAACAATGAATCTGACATATTTTAAGATCACTAAGTGCGAGTTTCTTTCAGTTGAAATAGCCCAAATGCATTTTAGTCTAGGACTAGTCTTGAGTCTTGTCTATGACACCGGAGTTTAAGTCAAACATTTTAATATAGTTTTAATCAATAACAACTTGATTTTTTAGCAATAAGATTATTATTAATTAAACATACAGCAGTATTCATGTTGGCAGCAAATTTTAACTTTAGTCTGATTTTTGTTTAGTCAAGTTTTAGTCATCAAAGCATTTTTGTCAGGTTTTAGTAAAATTTAAGTCATGCTGTATGGTGATTAAACTTATCAAAATAATTTTCGTAAAGATTGTTGCATTTCGGGTTATTATTGCACTTTCACCAGTAAACACAAGTTAATGTGGGACTTATTTAGCGAACTGATTTATTATAGGCTTTTTATTATATAAATTAAAATACCAAAGACTTGCACTTTCTCTTTCTACTTTATGAATAGGGACAGGTATCGTTTACATTTTATCGATACCGATACCGATACCGATTATTGACCTTAATGTCGTCTCGTCTTAGTCACGGGAAAAAAGCTTGTCAATATTTTTCGCCATAGTTTTTGTTACCGAAATTTACACTAGTGTTAAAAACAATAACAGTGTTGTTGTTGTTGTTTTAGGCGCCCCCTACTGTTCCCAGAGCATGATGGGATCTCATCACAACCTCACACAAAACCAGCTTGGATCTGAACACATGGGATCCAGAGACGGTGAGGCGACAAACTTCACCACAATAAACCTTTCACTCGACGACTTCAACATGATCCGAGCCGTTTAGCTTTTCTAAAACATCACTTGATTTCAGGAGAAATGTTTATAAATCTGTTTCAGTGTCACAGGATCCTTCAGAAATCATTAGGATCATTAAATTACATTTTATTTTATATTAAAATGGAAAACTTAATTTTTTTTTTTACAGTTGTAATAATATTTCTAAATATTGGTGTTTTTTTCTTTACAATATTTTGATCAAATAAATTTAGCATTGATGCGCAGAAAATATTTATTTCAAAATCATTAATAATTGTAATGTTTACAAACTTTTGGCAGGGTACTTTATTAATAATAATTATTATATTAATACTTTATTATATTATATTGTTATCATGATTATTAAATGCTGCTTTTACAGGACAATTGTATTTATTATTACTATATAAGATATATCTTTTAATGTGCTTAAATGTATATTTTTTATAATAACTGATGGGGCGTGGTCAGATTTTCCCGCTTTTTTTTCTCCAGCTGATCAAATGCCTGATAAATATACTATTTTTTATTGTTATTTTATGTCAGTTCATAATAAATGAACTCCCAAACAGGGATCCCTCGAAATATTAGGTTGATATATGAATAATTTAACAACACATTTGCTTGATTCTCTAATGTGGATTAATTCTCATGTGACAGCAGTTAAATAATAAAATATTTCATCAAATAATTTTATTTTCTATTGTAATTTTTTATATATTTATTTATTTAAATTATTAGCTTTTCATCAGCGTACAAACCCTGCATTAAAGTTAATATAATTATTCTTATTCTATATATATATATATTTATTTATTTATTATCTTTTAATCAACTCACATTCCAATTCTGAGTTCAAATTCAAATGTTTATTTATTTTTTAATTTTACATTTTAATGGTTAATTTCATCCAAACTAAAATTCGAATAATTTTTATATTTTTATGATTTAATTAATAATTAGTTTCACCAATCCTGATTGGAAAACCCTGATCTAAATGTTTAATATTCTAAATAAGTTTGATACATATTCTTTAGCCCGTTATTAATTCATGTGCATTCAAAATACACTGACTATCTTAATCTTAAATGCAATAAATTGCTCCGTGTCAGCTGAAGGTATCTGATGCATGCTAACGAACTGAACCTCACTCTAAAGTGCTTTAAAATCATGAAGAAATGTTCAATGTCTATCCGATCTCTCTCTCTCTCTCTCAGCGTCTTGTTTCTCGACGCCTCGCTCCATGCTGAAGCTGAGTAAGAAGCGTGCTCTGTCCATCTCTCCTCTGTCTGATGCCAGTGTGGACCTGCAGACGGTCATCCGCACCTCTCCCAACTCTCTGGTGGCGTTTGTGAACTCTCGCTGCGGGCCGAACGCTGCCGGCTCGTATGGGCATCTGTCTTTGGGCAGCATGAGGTGGATATTCATCAAGCACACTCGAATATCCCCAGGGTTTACACCTTTCAAAATTACATACTTTTACATACAGACTCAAATTTTCTGATCATCGGACCGTATTTAAAACACATGGTTCCTACAAAACTATTTTCAGCTTTTTATTTGTTACATGTGACCCTGGAGCACAAAACCAGTCATTAGGATGAATTTTTTTGACATATTTTCAAAACCCAAAACACTAAAAATTTCGCAGAATTAAAAAGTGCACCTTGCACATCATGTTTAACAATCACTAAACAGCTGCCATGAACACACACTTCTGGTTGGATCAAACTTATTTTTGTATGTTCTGTTTTCAGTCCGTCGCTGGGTTTCTCCAGCTCCATGAACTACTCGTGCAGAGCGCAGGGGAACATGTACGGCCCTCTCGCTGCATCATGCCCCAGACTCCACGCTCCGGCCAAACACACACACGTGAGTCCACACACACCTGCAGCATCATTTATATATTATTATAGTTTTTATTAATATTTTAATTGGCAGTGGCTATTTGCATTAAGAGTTAACAGCAATAGATGAAGAATTGTGAGAATTGTAATTATCTGCATCGTAATAGTAACGTATTGAGTGTTAATTATCATTTTAATTCAGATTAATAAATGGATGCATTGGGACAATAAAGCCCTCCCTTCATCCACCCTAAAAAAAAACCCAAAGAAGATAAAGAAAACTCTAAATTGTGGGTTTGAACTCTTAGGTTAACTTTTTATTTAAATGTTAGTTTTAGTTTTAGACTTTATTTATTGTATTTCCAGTTAGTGCTTAGTAATTGTGTTATGTGCTTTTGTCATTTGTAGTTTTTATTTATATTATTTTCAATTAGTAATTGTAGTGCTTCAACTTAAACTTGACAACAATATGTCACTTTATGTGCTTTTGTCATTTTTATTAGTTTTATTATTCTACTTTTTAGGTTTGATTTCATTTTTAGTTCAGTTTTATCCTAGGTAGTGATTTTAGAGCTTAATCTTAAACTAAATTGCAATTTTTATTAGTTTCTTTTTAAAATCCTATTTAGGTTTGATATTTGTTTATTTCATATTTATATATTTTTTCCCCCAGTTATTAATCTTACTGGTTGATTAACTGGCCAAATTATTTTATATATTTATTTACAATTTTTTTTTAATATATATTACTATTTAGGTTTTTTTTTTTGTTTGTTTTTTTAATTTATTTATTTAGTCATTTAATTATTTATATTGTAAAAAAAAATCTAAAATATTTATTCTTTTAATTAACTTAAAATTTGCAATTTTATGTGGTTTGACTTTTTTTAACATTACTATCTAGGTTTGATTTTATTTTATTTTATTTAGCAGTTTTATCTTTTTTTTAGTTACTCATTTAAGTGCATCATCTTAATTTAAATGAAAATTAGAACTAAGTTTTTCATCTAATACTTCTTTTATTTCACCTTTATTTCAATTAACTAAATGTTGTAATAGTTTTAGTTTTAGTTGATTCTAACACCCCGCTGTGTGTCTCCAGCTGAAGACAGAGCCGGCTCTGGGCAGCATCAACATCAAGAGTCTGGAGGAGCATTCGGAGGGAGACGTGGCCAGTCCATCCTCCACTGGGACACAGGTGAACTTCAGAACAGTGTTTAACGCACAACTGTGTTGCACATGCTTCTGTTGTCCTGACACGAGCTCCTGCGCTGGTTTCTGCAGGATCCTCTTCTGGGTTTACCTGGAGGGCAGAGATGATCTGGATAAGGAGGAGAAACCTGAACCAGAAGCCATTTACGAGACAAACTGCCACTGGGAGAGCTGCAGCAAAGAGTTCGACACTCAGGAGCAAACTCGTGCATGTAAGAGAGAGAGAGAGAGAGAGAGAGGGAGAGAGAGGTGTGAGAGAGAGAAGAGAGAGAGAGAGAGAGGAGAGAGGGAGAGAGGAGAGAGAGAGAGGGAGAGTGTGTGTGAGAGAGAGAGAGAGAGAGAGAGAGAGAGAGAGAGAGAGAGTGAGAGAGAGAGAGAGGGAGAGAGAGAGAGAGAGAGAGAGGGAGGAGAGAGGGAGAGAGAGAGAGAGAGAGAGAGAGTGAGAGAGAGAGAGAGGGAGAGAGAGAGAGAGAGAGAGAGGGAGAGAGAGGGAGAGAGAGAGAGAGAGAGAGAGAGAGAGTGAGAGAGAGAGAGAGGGAGAGGAGAGAGAGAGAGAGAGAGGAGGAGAGAGGAGGAGAGAGAGAGAGAGAGAGAGAGAGAGAGAGGGAGAGAGAGAGAGGCTTAACAAACTCTTTATTAGACCTTTCTCCTTTTACATCAATACAATTGTCTTACAAAAAATTCCATGTCACATTTTTCGATCTACACATTTAAAACCAACATTTCATTTTCTCCAATTTGACAAAGTACTCCCCCTTCCGACCACATTTCGGAAAACATTACAATGTCGCTGACCATTTGTAATATGTATACTCTATCTTGATTCTAGCAGTTATCATCCCTCTTAGTACCATTTCCGCATTAACTGGACCTATACCTAACCTTTTATTTTTTCTTGTTTTCCATATGGACAACTTAGCTGAGCCCATCAGAAAATTCAGTAAACATTTCTTCCTCCTTTCTTGAAAATTATAAATTGGACCACTTATGAAATTCTGATAAGAAAAATTCTCCCCAAACTTTATAAACACTTGTGTTAAAAAATTAAACATTCCCTTCAACCTAAAACAATCAATAAATAAATGATTAACCGTTTCTTCTAAGCCACAAAATAAACACTCTATCCCCACTGCTGGATTGAGGTGTGCAACGTGTCTGTTCGTAGCTATAGCCCCGAACATCAGTCTCCACTGCAAGTCTGCAGTACGCTTCTCCACAGGCAACTTATACAGAGACCTCCAACATGCCTTAAACTCAGTCCCAAACACTTCTGACCACCTCCAGGTCTTCACTCCTCTTAGTACAGTCTGATGCATAACTTTTACACACGTTACATAGATTTCCTTCTTCTTAATATCTTGAAAACTCCCCAACTTGGGGTACTCAAAAGATAAAATTGAATGTCCAGTTTCCTCCATCTCCTCTTGCACAGCAGCAGATACTTTGATGGGTGGAAATGTATAGCGCCCATCCCAGTCCTGTGACAGTGCCTCTCTGCAGGCCCCCGGTAGAGCTGCCCACACCTCCTCCATTATTCGTCTCATGAGTCGAAGAGATCTCAACCCTGTAACACTCTGCAAAGCCTCAGCTGTTTTCCAGTCATCACCACTTCTCAGATCTCCCAACTTGACATACCCAGCCTTCACAAAACAGCTTTCCACAGATTTAGAGGACAAAATCCTTGTTCTTATTAATGGGTTGTGGAACAGCGGTTCTCCCCTTATCCAGTCCTCCGGTTGTAAAATATCTCTGTGTATAATAAATGTCTTTTTTCCAAGCTGTTATCATTGACTTATAAAAAGGTGTCAACTCTTTCAAATCCACTTCATCACTTTTCAGTAAAAAAAGCTGTTTATCATACAATAATCCAGATGTTTTCCGCAGAAGAGCACAAGCAACATTAATCCACCCACCATTCTCCTCATACAATAGTCTCTGGGCTGCTTGCAATCGAAAAGCATTTATGCGGCTTCGTACATCTATTAGGCCTTGCCCTCCTTCAATCACTGGTAGATAAAGTGCCTGCCGAGGAATCCACTTTTGACCAGACCAGAAAAAGTCCACCAGTTTCCTCTGAATCTCCTTAATAAGGTCATCAGGTGGCTCAAGCACATTCAGTTTGTGCCATAACATAGAGGCCGTCAGGTTGTTTGTAATTAGGACTCTGCCTCTATAAGATAGTTCGGGCAATAGCCAGTTCCACTTAGACAACTTAGCAACAACCTTTCCAAGCAGACCCTCCCAGTTCTTTTGTTTATACTTATCAGTGCCTAGATACACCCCTAAAACTTTAAAACCTTCCTTTCCCCATTTCAATCCTTCAGGAAGTTGAGGTGGTCCCGTACCATCCCAAGACCCAACAGCAAACCCATCACACTTTGCCCAGTTTACCTTGGCTGAAGAAGACTTTTCATAAAGGTTTAAATTTTTACAAATTATCTGAATATCATTTTGACCAGAAATAAAAATATTTACATCATCTGCATAAGCAGACACAGAATACCTTAGACCTGAATTATCTCCTGGTATCATTAACCCTTGCAACTCCTTTCTTAGCTTACACAGTAAGGGTTCTATGGCTAAACTATAAAGTTGTCCTGATAGAGGACATCCCTGCCTGATTCCTCTTTTAACAGGGATTGGACAACTCAGGCCACCTCCTATCTTAAGCATAACTGAAGCATCTTCATACAGTATTTTTATCCAAGAAATAATATTCTCCCCAAATCCAAAGGTTTTTAAAACAGTAAAAGGTATTCATGACCTACCCGGTCAAAAGCTTTCTCTTGGTCAATAGATAAAAAAACCCACATCAAGATTGTTTTTAATAGATAAATCAATCACATCTCTCATAAGAAACATATTGTCCATTATTGTCCGCCCAGGAATACAGTAAGTTTGTTCACTTTTCACCACAACATGCAAAATGTTTTTTAGTCTGTTTGCTAAACATTTAGACAAAATTTTATAATCGAGACACATTAAAGACACTGGTCTCCAATTCTTCAACAAACCTAGGTCTCCACTTTTTGGCAGAAGTGATAACACAGCCCTTTGACAGCTTTTTGGTAGACAACCTCTTTTAAAACATTCACAAATACATCATACAAATCTTCTCCTAAGACACCCCAAAAAGCTTTATAAAATTCTACTGGCAACCCATCAATTCCTGGTGACTTTCCTGTAGAAAGCTCTTTGACCGCCTTCGAAAGTTCATCAAAAGAAATCATTAAGTCCACTGAATTTTTTTCCTCAGGCCTTAGTTTAGGAAGATCTCCTAAGAACTGGTCCATAGATTCAACATCACAGCCCATATTTCCAAACAGTTCTTTATAAAATTCAATGCCCATTTTTCTCATTTCTGTTGGATCTGAAGTAATAGTTCCATTTCCTCTTTTAAGATGAAGCATACATTTCTTTTGTGCTTCCTTCCTTTCAAGTCCAAAAAAATAAGCAGTTGGAGGCATCCATTTCTTTAATTGATGATATTCTAGCTCGAACTAGTGCACCTTTCACTCTTTGTTCCAACAATGACTTCAATTCAATTTTTTTCTTTTTTAAAATATTCACTGAACCATCATAACAACATCAATCATTCGTTTTTTCCATTTCATTAATCTCAAACTCCAACATTTTCACATTTCTCTTCATTGTAGCAGTAGCATTATAAGAAAATTGCTGACAGAAAACTTTAATCTGCGCTTTTCCCACCTCCCACCATTGAGTCAGATTTTCAAAATTATTTTTCCTCTGGTCTCCAAATTTCCCAAAAACTACAGAATTTCTCATAAAAATCTGTATCCTGTAATAGTTTTACATTAAAATGCCAATAAAATTTTGGTCTTGACATTTTCACAACATTATAATCTAAAGTAACCATATTGATGGTCTGAAAAACCATTTGGTAAAATATTAGTGTTAGTTACTCTATTTATTTCTGACTTACTTTATATATAACCTATCCAGTCTTGCTCCTGTCATAACAGAATCTACTATCTTTATCCAGTATATTGGTTCACTAACTCATTTCTACTCCTCCACACATCCACCAACTTTAAATTATTGTTTATATCAAGTAATAACTTACTAGATTTTTGAATGAGGCTCATCCCCATTCCTATCTAATACGGAAATGTGTTGTACAATTCCAGTCACCCCCTATAACAACACATATATTGCCATCATCATATTGTTTTATTGCATCATTTAATTTTTATATGTTATTTCACGATGCCATCCTATATTCGGAGCATACACATTAACAAAAAGGAATTTAACACTTTTAATTTCTGCTATAACTAATAACACTCTACCTTTTCTACCTCTATTGTGGTCACAATTTTTAAATCCAAATGTTTTGAGAAGAGAAACTGCAACACCCATACTTAAATTTGTTCCATGACTTAATTTACACTCTCCTTCCCACCATCTATACCACTCCAATTCATTATTACTATCGGAATGTGTTTCCTGTAAAAAACCTTACCTTGACATCATTTAATATAATAAATTCAGAAATCAGTGCTCTTTTGACCCTATCTCTTCCTCCATTGATGTTTAAGGATCCTACTCTTATAGACTCCATAATAAGGTTCCAATGGAAAAAAGAAAGACAGAGAAAAAAAGAAGAAATAGAAACACCCTTAGTGAATAATACATCATTTAAATTTCCTTTTTTCGGGGCTTTCCCCCTTCTTATTTTCGTGACAAACTTTCTCAATCGAAACCTCTTCCTCCTACTCAGTTTGTCCTCTCCAACTCGTTTCATCCAGTATAATGCAGAACTTTCAAATTTCTTAGTGTCAGTAAAGTAATCCTTCACTTCTGCTACCTTCCCGAAAGTCTCGTCCAGAAAAGCATCTATTTCCTCCAAAGTGTAAAACTGGTCACCTCCCATCTGAGATAAATTTGACACATCTGATACATCTGACAAGTCATCATCACTTTCTTCCTCTCCTTCATTTTCAATCCTCTCTTCTGAATTCTTACCCTCTGAATTCACAATGCTTCCATTACTTGATTGATCTCTATCAACTGACATCACTTCCTCACCATTTCTACCTTCTCCACTTGCTCTGTATTCTTCTCAGTTTCCTTCATCACCATCTCCTCAATCAGCTCTATCTCACCATTCACATTCTCTACCAC
Source organism: Carassius auratus (assembly GCF_003368295.1). Classification (NCBI taxonomy): domain Eukaryota; kingdom Metazoa; phylum Chordata; class Actinopteri; order Cypriniformes; family Cyprinidae; genus Carassius; species Carassius auratus. The sequence continues at coordinate 227,216 of NW_020528096.1, forward strand.
TTCAGTAGACACTTCAGTATTATTAGACTCGCTCTCAGCACCAACACTACCTAAATCCTTGTTATTAAGCACATTTTGATCTTCATTTTCCACTTTTTTTTCCATGGTTTGCTCTGCACTACCATTCGTATCTGTCTCATTGGTCACTTCTTCTCTTTGCGGGCATGTCAATCTTACGTGTCCTACAGCCCCGCAATCATAACAGCGCAATTCCCCAGCGTTCGCATACAACATGTACGATTTTCCTTCGTACACGCAACGAAAAGACACGTTTAATGTTGGGGCATTCAAAAACATAAACACCTGCCGTCTGAAAGACAACACATGCTTCAAAGACTCATTTTTACATCCAAGCGGTATCATCTTAATTCCGCTCGCAAATTTCCCATACCTCAAAAGCTCACGCTGTATATCTTCATCAGGAATAAATGGCGGCACATTTGAAATAACTACTTTCACAGTTGGAGACATTAAAGGTTGAACAATGATAAACGCTCCACTTACCACTATGCCGCTCTCAACCAAACGATTGACTAGTAGTTCCTCCTTCAAAAAGACCACCACGGCCTTGTTCATTCGAGACGCGGAAATGATGTTTTCATGTCCCACTCGCTCCGCTACATCCAGCAACACATCCTCCACTGTTATACCCACTTGAGTGAGGCATCTAATTCCATGACGAAGCGACAGCGACGGCGTTCGCACACCCAGGTGCGACGCCATCTCTGCACTTGCCACGTGAATACTGATTCCACAACGCGTCAACTAACCTCAAACTAAACTCAAACTAATAGTCGATTTAAAATTAGACTTGAAACTCTAATTTACCCGAAAAAAAGTAAG
>NW_020528098.1:0-11614 GCF_003368295.1 Carassius auratus
TCAATCTGTATTAATATGTATGGAGTAGTGGAGAGAGTGTGTGTGTGTGTGTATCTGCAGTAAGAGTGTGTTTGTGTGTGTGTGTGTGTGTGTGTGTGAGAGAGAGTGAGAGTGTGTGTGTGAGAGAGAGTGAGAGTGAGAGTGTGTGTGTGTGTTGTGTGAGAGAGAGAGAAGTGGAGAGGGTGTGTGTTTGTGTGGTGTGAGAGAGAGAGAGTGAGAGGAGTGTGTGTGTTGTGGTGTGAGAGAGAGTGAGAGTGTGTGTGTGTTTGTGTGTGTGTGAGAGAGAGTGAGAGTGAGAGTGTGTTGTGTGTTTGTGTGTGTGAGAGAGAGAGAAAGAGAGTGAGAGTGTGTGTGTGTGAGAGAGAGAGAGTGAGAGTGAGAGTGTGTGTGTGTGGTGTGTTTCTCCATCAATCAAGATATAAAATCCTGATCTCCTACACTGTGAGATATTATTCATATTTAGTGTAAATTGTGTCAGAGAGTACTTACACCTCAATGTATTGCAGTGCTTTACAGAACAGCAGGTAATAACATACTCTTCACATTCGCATTCAGTATTATAAATACAAGTAGTTTGTGTCTGTGCTGTCCGTGTACGTGTCTGGATTGCTCACACAGAAAGTATGACACAGTCTTTACACTCCAACAGTCTTTTGGAAACAGGGTTTTTAACCACACAAACAGCACTTCAGCTCGACTGAACAAAGTGTTCATAGAATGCAGTTCTTACAGGAGACTGAATAAATGAATCTGCTCCTGCGCTGATTGTAAAGAAGAACGTGATTGGCTACAGCGAGAACGTGCTACGATTGGTCAGTGAAGTGTGGCTGTTATCTGATTGCCTTCAGCAGACGGTGGCTGGAGTCAATAATGAATGATAGGAAAAGTTGTTTGTAGAATAAAAAGATATTTGTGAAAATGTTTTTATTTTCAAATATCATTATATTAAAAATTTTTATATATTTTTGTTAATCTCTTAACATTCATCTGTGGATCATAATATTTAGGGCCCGAGCACCGAGGTGCGAGGACCCTCTTGTATCTGCTTTGTTTTTTATTATTATTATTAGGGCTCAAGCCCGAAGGGGCGAAGAGCCCTATTGTTCCCCTAAGGATTATTCTTATTAGGGCCCGAGCACCGATGGTGTGAGGACCCTCTTGGAATTGCTCCGTTTATTATTATTAGGGCTCAAGCCTGGAGGGCGAGAGCCCTATTGTTTTCCTTAGGATTATTTGTTATTATTATTAGGGCTCAAGCCTGGAGGGCGAGAGCCCTATTGTTTTCCTTAGGATTATTTGTTATTATTATTATTATATTATTATTATTATTATTTATTATTATTATTTTTCTTCAAGGTTTCGGGGGCTTTTGGGGCCCTTAACATGCTTAAAAAGTCTTGAAAATTGGCACACACATTGGAACCTGCGGCCATTAGGGCCGGGCAGAGACTGATACACGGGCGTGGCACAGGGGCTCTACAGCGCCCCCTGGAATATGGAGGGCCATATATCATAATACTTGCACGTAGACGTACGAAACTCGGTACACATATAGAACTCAAATACAAACAACTTTCGTATTGCATATCATAGGCTCCGCCCAACAGGAAGTTGGCTATTTGGGGTTTATTATTCATATTTGTCGTCAAAGTTGTGGGGGCTTTTGGGGTCCTTAACATACTCAAAAACTCTTGAAAGTTTGCGCACACTTTGGAATCTGTGGCCTTAAGGAGCCTGCAGAGGCTGGGACCCGGGCGTGGCACAGGGGCTCTACAGCGCCCCCTGGAACACAGTCATAAATGTTGATGTATAGCTCACACATACTTGCACGTATTAATATGAAACTCAGTACACATATAGATCTCATCGTGCCGAACAACTTGCGTATTGCATGTCATAGGCTCCGCCCAACAGGAAGTCAGCTATTTAGAGTTATGTAAAAAGCGCATGCTCTGGAATTTGAAATACTTGTCATAGGTTTTTTACTCGATTGCCGCCAAACTCGGTCAACATGATCTCAAGACACTGGGGATGAAAAATTGCCAGGGGATTTTTGATATCTCAAACGGTTTGCTCGTGGCGAGGCGTTGAAATTATGGCGAGAAATGAGAAACAGGAAGTGTCTAATACCATCCACATACATTTCCTGATTTTAATCAAACTTCATCAGATTATTCTTTGTATGATGTCGATCGCATATATGTGACTATTAGGAGTCAAAGTTTATAGCGCCACCAACTGGCAGCAGGAAGTGTGTCATTTTCAAAATGCTTTGTATTCAGCATCTTATTTTTACTCGATTTGCTTCAAACTTCATCAGAATAATGTTAAAACACAGCCTATATTAATCTGCTAGGGGGATATTGATATCTAAAAATATTGTTGCCATGGCAACATGTCAAACTTGAAATACTCTCAGGTGATTTTAAGGCATATAACATGCTTAGAATTTCATGAAATTCAGAACACATATCAGTATTTATGATAACTAGACACTGGCAAAAGTTCATAGAGGGCGTGGAAGAGGCACTCTATAGCCGCCACCTTTTGTCAAAAGTGGGGGGGTTAGTTTTAGCTACAGACACCAAACTCGCGAACAAAAATTGTTCTTATCAAGACGGACAACTTTCTAATTCACAGTCATCAGCTACGATCAACAGGAAGTCAGCTATTTTGATTTGAATGTGGATTTTATTTTTACATTTAGCTGTGAATTAATGCATACTGCTCAGAGGAGAGTAACACTATTACACACCAAACTTTGTGTACATGATGCCAAAACATTTTAAACAACTTAAATTGCCAAAGGATTTTGGATAGCTTGAACGGTTTTGTCGTGGTGATTTTTTTTAATGACAGTAAAAATGAATTATTAATGTCCTGCATTTTTAAATTCCAAACACTTCAAAACTTTTTTCATACAAAAAAAAGTCATTCTGAGTAAATATGGATAGTTTCACGACTTTACAACACTGTATGGATAACCAGAAAATTAAAAAACTGTCAGACATCTCATCTCACTCTGTCCCTCTGTTTGAGTATTATGTGCTGAGACTTACATTGTCTGAGAGAAAATGCGCCCCTACAGGTTCAATTCCTTATAAGGGAAATTCGACTGAAAGGGAGGAGACTCTCTTTTAGTTTCATTTTTAAATCGGTTAAAATACAAAATAATACTTGGATTTAATTCACACTGACAACTAAACCAACATATAATGATTATTACGGGTCAGGGCTCATTAATAATTGATGTGTGTGAGTGATACGTGAGAAACACGAGAGATGAATCACCGCTCTGAGCATGAGCGTGTGGAATGACGAGCTCAGAAAAACGAGTTTATTTTTGTTTTATAGCTTTAACAATAAAATATTAAAGCGATATCACACCAATTCACCAATTAGAACACACCAAGAGCTAAATTCAGATGTTTTTGAACTGTTTGTGTGAAAATGAAATATTTGCAGCTGCCTATCTGAAATCACCGCTCGATCAGCGCGCACAGTGTCACAAGTTCAAAACTAACGAATTTATTCTTGTTTAGAGCTTTTTAAAATAAATTATGCCATAAATGCACACAAGACATCCATTATAACATAAACACGAGCTAAATATAGGTGTTTGTGACCCGTTTAAGTGTGGCAAGACTATTTGAAAGCGCGACTGCAGAATAACATGTATCTCTCGAGCTGCAGGATTCTGCCTTTCGTCGTACGAACGAACACATCACGGACAAGATTATTTCAAAATACATAATAGCTTGGCTAATATAAACGAAAACAGCCACGTGAACATAAACTTTTGAGAAATAAATCTGAAGTGGATATACTGGATTTTAATATTAAGTGACCGCATATACCAGCTGCTTCTGTCTTCCATTTTAATCTATATAAAAAATTTAACTCATTCATCTTGGCTGCTTGTTTAATGTGTGTACGTATTTATTTATTATTTTGCTCTAACAAGACTTAATCTATATTTAATTTAATCAATTACATTTTATTTTACATTTGATTTTGTCCATTTCTGCATCTAAAACGCCTAAAAACCTAAAAACATGCTCTATTATTACTATTGTTAGCAATTTCTTTATCGTCCAAGTTATCTGGTGTACACGCTTTTATTTTCATAATAAACTCGTTTGTTAGATTATACACAGTTATAGTGGTCTATAATAAATATTGACAGGTTTTATTCAAGATGTTTAGAATGATCGCCGTAGGCTAATTTTTTAAAATGTAAATCCAAAAAAAAAAAAAAAAAAAAAAAAAATAAATTAAAAAACATTGGAAAAGAATAACTTGTACTTTTTTATACATTTTGTATAGTTTCATAGTTTATGCATTATATTTTCTGACAGTTTTAGGGATTTTTAAAAATCCTAAAAAACCTTATTTGTGCTGCAAATAATAATTTCAAACTAATTTGATACTGACCTCTGATATCCTGTGACATGATATTTATTTGAATTTTACATAATCTCATGGATGTAACAGTAAATTGTTCAGCTCACAGATCAAGACTAAGCTCTAATGCAAGCAGAACTTTCACAAATGCTTTTAGGTCAATAAAATCATACAAAACACTTACAAATCATTTAAGGGATTTGATAACACTGTAAATAATGTCTAATTTGTTAAGATTAGCAAATGCATTGATAACACTTTTAATACTGCACTCATTAGTAAATAGTCAGTTCATGCTTCATAAAGCCTTGTCCCAATATTAATAGTCAGTAGTAAGCAGTTTATAAATACAGCTATAAATAGCTTGTTCTTGGTTTATAAGCACATTTATTAAAAAGGAGAGTAGAGGGTCAGTTATCTTCCTGTGAAAAAAATAAATAAAAATAAACAAACAACAACACTGATTGATACAGAACTCATAAATGTTATTGTGGATTTATGATAAACTCAGCCTGTAAAATGAATTCATTCTCCTCCAAGAGACACAAGTAGTTCACACAAACTGTTTTTAACATGAAGCCATATACTGAAGATGTTAAATTGCGAATGGGTTTAGGACACCTTAAATGGTGTGGCATAGCGATTTATTAAAGTAACATAAAAAAAATACATAGTAATTTTACTATATCTTTAAAAATTTTTAATTCCAACTCTTCATAATTTTTTTATACGTAGAAGTCATCATTTGAAGGAAGCACAGTAAGTTTCATAGCTTTATCATTTTCAAGAGCCAACATAAATTAAAACTATCATAACATATAAATCAAGCTTGCAATTCTTAGTACCAATAATGGCCACCAGATGGAGCTATAGGATTACTTTTAAATAATTATTGTAGAAAACAAGTATGATTTAAATCATTTATAGAAATCTTTCAAAGAAAATAATATGAATTTTATGTATTTACTGATAAAATGACATTCACTTAATTAGAAATAACAAGCTGAAGTATTGTGAACTGTATATTAAGAATAATTCTTTATAGGCTTTATGGACAGATACGTTTTGAGTGACTCTTGAAGGATCAGCACCACATCCTCTTTTACCAGTTTAAAGAATGTATCTTACAGTACAGGTGCGGATGAATTTTGAATGGCTTGAATGGTTTGTCGTGGTGATTTTTTAAAATATTAGTAAAAAAGTAACCAGTAAATGTCTTTTATTTTTTTAAGTGCAGCTTCTAAACACTTAAAAAAATTACACATAGAAGACAAGTCATTCTGAGGAAATATGCATAGTTTCATGACTATACAACACTATATGGATGATAGAAAATTAAAAAACTATCATACATCTGAGTCACTCTGTCCCTCTGTCACTGTGGGTAATGTGTGTGGTGTGTGTGTGTTAAGTGAATTAGTTGTTGAAACTATCAGGGAGCATTTAGTCTCCAGTGCCAACATTTTACAGAACTGCCACTTTCCTGGAGTCTCAGAATTACAATGTGTCAGGTTCTGAGAAATCAAAGATTCCAAAAAATGATTTAATTAGAATACCATGAAGTATTGTGAAATACTAATATTAAGACTTTATATATAGGCTTTATGAACAGATTAGACTGACTCGTGAAGGACCAGCACACCTCCTCTTGTCCGATGGTTTGAGGAATATATTTTCCTGAATCCGGGGTTAAGATTTAGGAGCTTCATTTTTATTCCACCTCCTTTCCTGAAAGTCTGTCTTGCAGAATTTACTAAAAATTAATCTTCACATTAATTCCTAATTATTTTGCAATTATTTTTGTCAGTTCTTCTTGACCCTGTTTTTTTTTTTCTTCTTCTTTTCTGACTCATGACCCAGTCAGCATTTTTGTACAATGGTCAAATCTTAACTTATCCATTTCTGTATTGCATTTGTGTTTGATATTTCTCATGGTATTTCATAATTTTCGACTTTGAGTTAAAAACGTTTGAGTTAAAACTCTTTTTTAGCGCATTTCATCTGTAAAAAGAAAACATGCCTAATGATTCTGCACATGAATATAAGGAGTTTTTCTCTTCCAGCTTCCTGGACTATTGTATAGCACTCATAAATGATTAAATAAAAAATAATGGTAGTTATTAAGATTGATATGGCTTGGAATTGGTAAAGATGTGCTTGGAAAAAAAATCACAATAAAACATGTTTTAATGTTTAAGTTTGGAATATTAAATGACATGAATGAATGCTATATAAATATTGTTTCATGTTAACATAATGTTTATAATGAAATCTTATTGTAAAGTGTTACTAAATATATATATATATATATATATATATATATATTATATATATATATATTATATATATATATATAATATATATATATATATATATGTTCTGTGAATGTGATTTTAAAGTCTAGATGATTCGGATTAACCCTTTAACCGCCATATCCTTTAAAACCTCACTGCCAGAGGGATTTGTGAATGCATGTGCCCGCTGGGCACAGTTTACCTGATGCCACCGGGTGGCGATGGCATTGGTGGCTTGAGCCCGCCATCGCTGCTTGCAGCTATATTTATTATTTATTATCTAATTTTTTTCCAAGGTTTCGGGGGCTTTTGGGGCCCTTAACATGCTTAAAAAGTCTTGAAAATTGGCACACACATTGGAACCTGCGGCCATTAGGGCCGGGCAGAGACTGATACACGGGCGTGGCACAGGGGCTCTACAGCGCCCCCTGGAATACTGAGGGCCATATATCATACATACTTGCACGTAGACACACGAAACTCGGTACACATATAGATCTCATCAAACCAAACAACTTTCGTATTGCATATCATAGGCTCCGCCCAACAGGAAGTTGGCTATTTTGGGTTTAGTATTCATATTTTCGTCAAAGTTGTGGGGGCTTTTGGGGTCCTTAACATACTCAAAAACTCTTGAAAATTTGCGCACACTTTGGAATCTGTGGCCTTTAGGAGCCTGCAGAGGCTGGGACCCGGGCGTGGCACAGGGGCTCTACGGCGCCCCTGGAACACAGTCAGAAATGTTGATGTATAGCTCACACATACTTGCAATATTATATGAAACTCAGTACACATATAGATCTCATCGTGCCGAACAACTTTCGTATTGCATGTCATAGGCTCCGCCCAACAGGAAGTCAGCTATTTAGAGTTATGTAAAAAGCGCATGCTCTGGAATTTGAAATACTTGTCATAGGTTTTTTACTCGATTGCCACCAAACTCGGTCAACATGATCTCAAGACATTGGGGATGAAAAATTGCCAGGGGATTTTTGATATCTCGAACGGTTTGCTCGTGGCGAGGCGTTGAAATTATGGCGAGAAATGAGAAACAGGAAGTGTCTAATACCATCCACATACATTTCCTAATTTTAATCAAACTTCATCAGATTATTCATTGTATGATGTCGATCGCTATATGTGACTATTAGGAGTCAAAGTTATAGCGCCACCAAGTGGCAGCAGGAAGTGTGTCATTTTCAAAATGCTTTGAATTCAGCATCTTATTTTACTCGATTGCTTCAAACTTCATCAGAATAATGTTAAAAACACAGCCGATATAAATCTGCTGGGGGATATTGATATCTAAAAATATTGTTGCCGTGGCAACATGTCAAACTGGAATACTTCTCAGGTGATTTTGAGCATATAACATACTTAGAATTCATCAAACTCAGAACACATATCAGTATTAGTGACAGATTAGACACTGGCAAAATTTCATAAGAGGGCGTGGAAGAGGCACTCTATAGCGCCACCTTTTGTCAAAAGTGGGGGGGTTTAGTTTTTAGCTACAGACACCAAACTCAGTACAAAAATTGTTCTTATCAAGACGGACAACTTTCTAATTCACAGTCATCAGCTACGATCAACAGGAAGTCAGCTATTTTGATTTGAATGTGGATTTTTTTTTTACATTTAGCTGTGAATTAATGCATACTGCTCAGAGGAGAGTAACACTATACACACCAAACTTTGTCTACATGATGCCAAAACATTTTAAACAACTTAAATTGCCAAAGGATTTTGGATAGCTTGAACGGTTTTGTCGTGGTGATTTTTTTAAATGACAGTAAAAATGGAATTATTAATTGTCCTGCATTTTTAAAATCCAAACACTTCAAAACCTTTTTTCATACAAAAAAAAAGTCATTCTGAGTAAATATGGATAGTTTCACGACTTTACAACACTGTATGGTATAACAGAAAATTAAAAAAACTGTCAGACATCTCACTCTCACTCTGTCCCTCTGTTTGAGTATTATGTGCTGAGACTTACATTGTCTGAGAGAAAATGCGCCCCCTACAGGTTCAATTCCTTAAAGGGAAATTCGACTGGAAAGGGAGGAGACTCTCTTTAGTTTCAATTTTTTAAATCGGTTAAAATACAAAATAATACTTGGATTTAATTCACACTGACAAGCTAAACCAACATATATGATTATTACCGGTCAGGGCTCATTAATAATTGATGTGTTGGTCAGTGATACGTGGAGAAACACGAGAGATGAATCACGCTCTGAGCATGAGCGTGTGGATGACGAGCTCAGAAAAAACGAGTTTATTTTTGTTTTATAGCTTTAACAAATAAATATTAAAGCGATATCACACAATTCACCAATTAGAACACACCAAGAGCTAAATTCAGATGTTTTTGAACTGTTTGTGTGAAAATGAAATATTTGCGGCTGCCTATCTGAAATCACCGCCTCCGATCAGCGCGCACAGTGTCACAAGTTCAAAACTAACGAATTTATTCTTGTTTAAGAGCTTTTTAAAATAAATTATTGCCATAAATGCACACAATACACCCATTATAACACAACACGAGCTAAATGCAGGTGTTTGTGACCCGTTTAAGTGTGCAAGACTATTTGAAAGCGCGACTGGCAGAATAACATATATCTCTCGAGCTGCAGGATTCTGCCTTTCGTCGTAAGAACGAACACATCACGGACAAGATTATTTCAAAATACATAATAGCTTGGCGAATATAAACGAAAACAGCCACGTGAACATAAACTGTTGAGAAATAAATCTGAAGTGGATCTACTGGATTTTAATATTAAGTGACCGCAGCTGCTTTCTGTCTTCAATTTTAATCTATATAAAAAATTAAACTCATTCATCTTGGCTGCTTTTTAATGTGTGTACGTATTTATTTATTATTTTGCTCTAACAAGACTTAATCTATATTTAATTAAATCAATTACATTTTATTTTACATTTGATTTGTCCATTTCTGCATCTAAACGCCTAAAAACCTAAAACATGCTCTATTATACTATTGTTAGCAATTTCTTTATCGTCCAATTTATCTGGTGTACACACTTTTATTTTCATAATAAACTTGTTTGTTAGATTATACACAGTTACAGTGGTCTATAATAAATATTAACAGGTTTTATTCAAGCTGTTTAGAATGATTGCAGTAGGCTAATTTTTAATGTAAATCCAAAAATAAAAATAAATAAATAAAATAAAAACATTGGAAAAAATAACTGTTGTACTTTTTTATACATTTTGTATAATTTCATAGTTTATGCATTATTATAGTTATAAAAACAAATAAATTTAGCCACTCACATAGAAATCTTAGGCCTTATCCTTTTCTGACAGTTTTCCTGACCCTTATTTTTGCTGCAAATAATAATTTCAAACTAATTTGATACTGACCTCTGACATCCTGTGACATGATATTTATTTGAATTTACATAATCTCATGGATGTAACAGTAAATCTGTTCAGCTCACAGATCAAGACTAAGCTGTAATGCAAGCAGAACTTTCACAAATGCTTGTAGGTCAATAAAATCATTACAAAACATTACAAATCATTTAAGGATTTGATAACACTGTAAAATAATGTCTAATTGTTAACATTAGCAAATGCATTGATAACACTTTATAATAACTGCACTCATTAGTAAATAGTCAGTTCATGCTTTATAAAGCCTTGTCCCAATATTAATAGTCAGTAGTAAGCAGTTTATAAATACAGCTATAAATAGCTTGTTCTTGGTTTATAAGCACATTTATTAAAAGGAGAGTAAGGGTCAGTTATCTTCCTATGAAAAATAAAAAAATAAAAATAAACAAACAACAACACAGATTGATACAGAACTCAGAAATGTTATTGTGGATTTATGATAAAACTCAGCCTGTAAATGAATTAATCTCCTCCAAGAAGACACAAGTAGTTCACACCAAACTTTTTAACATGAAGCCATATACTGAAGATGTTAAATTGCGAATGGGTTTAGGATACCTTAAATGGTGTGCCATAGCGATTTATTAAAGTAACATAAAAAAATACAATAGTTATTTTACTATATCTTTAAAATTTTAATTCCAACTCTTCATAATTTTTTATATACGTAGAAGTCATCATTTGAAGGAAGCACAGTAAGTTTCATAGCTTTATCATTTTCAAGAGCCAGCATAAAATTAAAACTATCATAACTTATAAATCAAGCTTGCAATTCTTAGTACCAATAATGGCCACCAGATGGAGCTATAGGATTACTTTTAAATAATTATTGTAGAAACAAGTATGATTTAAATCATTTATAGAAATCTTTCAAGAAAAATAATATGATTTTATGTATTTTACTGATAAAATGACCTCACTTAATTAGAATAACAAGCTGAAGTATTGTGAACTGTATATTAAGAATAATTCTTTATAGGCTTTATGGACAGATACGTTTTGAGTGACTCTTGAAGGATCAGCACCACATCCTCTTTTACCACTGTTTAAAGAATTTATCTTACAGAAGGTGCGAATGAATTTTGGATAGCTTGAATGGTTTGTCGTGGTGATTTTTTTTGAAATAACAGTAAAAAAGTACCAGTAAATGTTTTTAATTTTTAAAGTGCAGCTTCTAAACACTTCAAAAAATGTACACATAGAAGACAAGTCATTCTGAGGAAATATGCATAGTTTCATGACTATACAACACTATATGGATGATAGAAAATTAAAAAACTATCATACATCTGATGTCACTCTGTCCCTCTGTCACTGTGGGTAATGTGTGTGTGTGGTGTGTAAATGAATTAGGTGTGAAACTATCAGGGAGCATTTAGTCTCCAGGCCAACATTTTACAGAACTGCCACTTTCCTGGAGTCTCATAGATTACAATGTGTCAGGTTCTGAAGAGATTAAGATTCCAAAAAATGATTGAATTTAGAAT
>NW_020528099.1:0-16467 GCF_003368295.1 Carassius auratus
TGTTTAATCGACAAGCGGTACGGCTTAACAGCACGTGAGAAAGATAAGCGTTTCATGAGCAGTGGCCCGTCAACTGTCCTGAGCATCTTTTTAGGCGTCCTCAGCGAGTCAGTTAATAAAATATCAAGGTGAAAGTCATCATAGCTTGCTTAGTATAGACCCAGCTCCCAACCCAACTTTGAGAATAGATTAACGGCGATATTTTTTTTAACGCCCGATAAGAGACTCGCGTTAACGCAGCACGTTAACGGCGATAACGGCCCACCACTAATATATATATATATATATATATATATATACTGTTGGGGCTGTGGAGGCTGATAAAAACTAAAAAGAAAAAAAAAAACAAAGAAAGCATGACACAGGATGCTCACACAAAATTTATCAGGCCACAGATACATTTGTAGTGGTTTGTTTCAGGCATAGTTGTATACAAACTGTACTAGTCTTTAATGACAACTAGGTAGGTTAATCAAACCAAACTATTAAAAATAAAGCCCCACTTATGGAATATCAATAAAAAGCGAAATACACCAAATAGTAAAAAACAATATTAGTTATTGTCTTATTGTTTTGCTGTGTGCCTGTAATCAATCAAGCAAAACCTTACAGACAATTTATCATATTACACAAACTATGCATTATTTTGGCACTGTTGCAGATAATGCTAATTAATGTGTAACACTGACACTTCATTGCCTATTCAAAATAATCCATTAAACAAGAAGCGATTTGATGAGCGTGCGCTGATATTTTCAGTTCCATTCATTTGCGCGTTGTTTCAAGAACACGCCCACAACAAGGGAACTAATGAATATTCATGTAACTCCACCCACGATAACAGTTTTCACAGGAAACAAATATTACACAACACTGCACGCGTACTGCGCTAAAGTTGGTTTTATATTCGCACATTCGGACTTCTGTGTTCAATAACTATTTAATCACATGTGCAATAAAGTAGATTTTTGCAAATGATATTCAGCAACATTATTGTCAACCGACTACATTTTTGACAATTGATAAAAATGGCCAAGTATTAATGTCCACTAAATGTGTAATGTAGTGTGGAAAACAAGATGGGGATCGTCTAAAAAGTTTTTTTTTTTCCATTGTGTACAAACAGACAATTACATTTTAGCCAACGACAGATGTTGTCACTGATTGTGGTGTATATGACAGATGTACCAGCAAATAACACCCACATTATATCTTCTAAAGCTGTAGATTAACATATATCCTACATGAACTTAAATTTGGTATTTTAGTGGAAAATCATGTGTAATCTCCTGCACTTCATTTTACATTCGTTTATATTTATTTATTTGTCTCAAAATGAACAAGAACTGTGTTGGTTTTAACAATGACATATGATTGATTTCAATAGGTTTTGAAAGCATAGCTCATCTGCTCCAAAGCAGACAAAAAAATCTCTTGCTGTTTTATTCACCTCGGTTTTTCTGGTTTTAAGTGTGATAATAACTTAACAGTGTTTTCCAAGTGTCGGATGAAAAGAAAATGGCTAAACATTTATGTGTTCCTGTTCTATGTCTTAGTTTAATAGCTAAGTTATTAAACTTTCACAATAATTCAGGTGGATCGAATTATGTTTACAGTCCCGAAGAACTATCACTGTCCATGGTACTGAATCCGTCAGATTACTGACAAGTACTCAGAAAGCATGACAGCAAACCTAATGTTTATTTTGGGTGAACAGTTCTTCTTTTCAAGATGGTTGCTTAATCATTTGCACCTCACATATCAAGTCAAGTCACTTTTATTGTCACATCACCACATGTGCCTTGGTGAGTGAAATTCTTTTGAGCTTGCCCCAGAAATTGCAGAAACAATGAACATATAACCATACAGACTTCAACAGGTGAAAATGTGCAATAAGCACATACATAGTGTAGTGGCAACGACATAACTAAGTAAATCGAACAAGTCACCTTGCAGGCACCATACATTCATGTGTTTGATTAGACATTAGGATTTTAATTCCACTCTGCTAATAAACGCTGAATATCTGAACAGCAAATTCTCTCACATGTTTCTACATGCATTCTTACTCATTCATTTAAAAGAGACTTTATGCCTGACTATGAAATAAACATACTTTCATTAAAATATATCTAGTGGATTAAAACAACATTAAAACATCATTGAGATTCTTGAGCTACACAATGATTTAAGCACAACAAAACTACAAGTGATTTAAGGTTTGTTCATCATTTAAACATTAGGGTCATGCTTTATTCTCTGACAGTACACCATGTTATGCAATTACACAATCATTTCAATGGTAATAATATATAATTTTGTTATAAATGAATGAAATTTAATTATTAAGCACAAACGCAGTATTACTAGATTAGATATGACAAGAATATGTATGTTTGTTAATATAGCAATATAACAGTACATTAAAATAAGAATAAAGTTTATGTAAAGAAATGCATATTGTATAAGAATATGTTAAGCATAAGAATAATGTTAGTCTATAAAACTAATTTCAAGCATTTAAGCATAAGCACTGAGATCAAAGATTTTCAGGTTCATGAGAAACTATTCTGAAAGCATGATGTGCATCTATATAAGCACAATCAGTATGGGATTATTAACAGTATGGGGTTATTAATTAATAATGAGACAGTTGCAGACTTGGCCAAACTTTTCATCGCTTCATCTTTACAAATGATCAGTTTGCCAAAGACACTCATAAACACAAATCACTGTGTTTCTGTGCACACGTCAGCATCGTTATCAGTATTGAGCTTATTTTCACTATAAGTTCTGACATCAGTAGGCGTGTTTCCATTACAGATTTGCACAAAACTTTGGCAATATATTATACATTTTGATAAAAAAAAAAGTTTTGCGAAATGACAGTGTTTCCATTAACCAGTGTTATATGGCTGAAACGTAACCTTTTGGCTCTCGTGTCATGGCAACAGATTTTGATGGATTTTGTCTTTATATATTCAAAGGAGGCGTATGCATGTATCTTTACAGAAGTAGAGAGCCGCTTCAGAAACGTGTGTCGTGTGTCTAGAATAAACACAAGCATTGACTAGAGTAGCCACAATCAGCTTTAGTGTCCACCGCAGATGTGTGTAGTGTAAAATGTCTAAGCTTTAATGTTAGTGAAAGCCCCTTATACTGAAGAGCAGCCACGTATGAAGTGTTTCTTGGAGGTTATAGTACACTGAAGAATGATCATATGAATTTTTACATACGCCATGTGACCTGTAAATACGAGAAAAAAAAGAAAAAAAAGTTTCCATTGCAGTTTTGGGAATTATTCGATTCGATTATATGGGCATTTTTGCAAAATTGATGCGTTTCTATTAAAGTAGGTGTATTTTCAATTCGCGGTAATGAAAACTTGCCTAATGTTAACATTACGTGACTCTCCATTTCCAGCTTCTCCCCTCAATGTCACCGTCTTTACACAGTCTCTCATGTTTGCATTGGGATGGCGTTGTATGAAGGTCAGCCCAGAGTACTCTTCGATATCTTCAATAGTATTTCCACTATAGTCATCCAAGTTTTTAGATTGTGGTTCCTCATTGGGCATCATATAGCATTCTGGCTCTTCTACTGTCCCATCCGTATTCTCCACAATTATCACCTTAAAGAGGTGAGTTGGGATTAATTTCCCTTCCAAACGGTCAATCTCCTTGTTTTCTTCTGGCAGGTAAAGTGGTCCAGTGTACACATGG
The DNA here is from genome assembly GCF_003368295.1 of Carassius auratus. Lineage (NCBI taxonomy): Eukaryota > Metazoa > Chordata > Actinopteri > Cypriniformes > Cyprinidae > Carassius > Carassius auratus. The sequence continues at coordinate 3,723 of NW_020528099.1, forward strand.
ACATTGCAGTCCCTGTTTATCTGTAGCCTTCTACAATGCTTCTCCAGTTTCTTCCACATGCCCTGGTTTAATTTCTTATGCTGCGGTATAATGTTGCTGAACAAATAAGTGTCATTATATGCTTCCCGACACCACCTGTGATTGGCAGCTGCAGCCAGATGACCTTTGTGATAAACATCTCCAAATGATTTTATCTTTTTACAGTTGTCCTCTAAAGTTTCCCTGTTCAGTATCTCATACACCCATTCAGCATTATTGGTTTCATTGCTGAATGACATGGTGTAAGATTTTCTTTGTCTTATATCTGTAGCAGATGGAAGACCATCTATTAATTTATAGAGAGAGTCGACATTTTCAACATCTTCTGTAGGTGTATGTTCAGTGCCAAACATTTCTGTGACTGGGATACATATGTAGATGGATTCATCTTCTGGATGATTCTCTGCTTCTTCACTTTCTGATGCACTGGCATCAGTGCTGGACTGGTCATCGGGAGCACCGGGATCTTTCCTAGCGACCTTTCTCCCAGCAGGAAGTCCTGCCCCAGACCGGCCCTGACTGGCACTACTTGTTTGATTGAGACCACTTTTGGTTGATTTGTGATTTGCTCCAGAACCCTTTCTATCTTCTCCAGCAGCTTCCACTGTCTCCAGTTCATCACTACTTTGAGTTGATCTGTCTTCTGGGTTTCGTTTCATGCTTTCTGCTTTTCCACGAGCTTGATTAACATCAACAGTTGACCAAAGACCATCTTCCCCTCCTCCATTCTCTCTTTCAGCTTTTATTTGGTTTGGCTTATCTGTGAAATTCAACTTTTCATGGTTGTCAATGCTTTTCTGCTGCTCACAACATTTAATTATGGTATCCTTATTTTCTTTCATTTTTGGTGTTTTTTCACAAGATTTCTTAGTTTCAGTCGTTGTATCATCATGATCCTCCTGTGCTGGATTTTGTTTACAGCCATCATAAACCAATCTTTTTAACGTCTGCAAAATTATCACATGAGCCCAGTGTTTTCTTTTTTCTGATTTTTTATCCATCCTTTGTGTTTTTCCCCAAGCTCGTTTGATATCATCAGCTGACCAGTAATCACCATACTCATTTTTAATGTCATATTTCTCTTCAATATTGTTTTTTGTTTTACGTAAGCTCTCAAACCTGTTAAAAAATGACAACAAATCTTTAGCTATGTCATCTAAAGTTACATCAGGTGGGTTTCTTCCCCCTTTCTCAAGAGTGGTTTTATTATTTCCATCAGATTCAGAAGTTTGATTTTGTACATTGAAAAAACCCATCGTGATGTGAGACTTAGGAACAAAGTTCAGGAATGAAGCACTTTTGACCAAATCTGCTGTAATTACTTCTTCAGTGTCTTCAAAGATCTTCTCTTCTTCCTGGATAAAATAATGTGAACACTTCTGGTAAGAAAAACCTTTATGTCAAAAGTCTGCGGTTAAGTTGATTCAGTAGAGACAGAAAGAAATACTCACATCAACAGGTTTGTGATCTGATAAACAGAAACGTCTGCTTCTCTGATTTTATGTCAGTTCTGTTCTGCTCTGAACACAACAGACACACATATTCAAAAAATACTTTTACTGTAATGTGCTCTTATTTATGCAAACAGAGCTAACTCAGTTTGTTTTGTTGTAGTTTTTTACTAAGAACATTGTTTTAATAAAAACTAAACTCGAATACTTTATTAAGAAGGAAGTAATTCTGCAAAACCTGCTGTTAAAAAGGAAAAGTAATACTGAAGCAGTTGTTCATAGACAGTGAAATGCTTCATTTAAAAGAGAGGTAGTTGTATATTTGTATAATTATTTGATCATTTAATTTTTGATCACTATGTCACACTCTGAAATGATAAGCTTCTGTTCTGATCTGAAGTCTTGAAATGTCTTGTGTCCATCAGCTGTCACTTTCCTACCAGACGAGTGTAAGCAATCTGTGTTCAGTTTCTGTGCTTTTAGTTCCTGTTTCCTTGTTACCTTGTATCCTTCACCCTGTCTCGTTGTGTTACATTACATTATATATTGTGTTCGCTTTATGAGCAATCTCATTTATTAAACGTGTTTTTATCTGCATCAAGTAAAGCCAGCATGTGACACTTGTAATAGTTTTAGATAAGTATTAAAGCTTCTGAGTTCATAGTTGACTTGTAATGTAGATTAGGACTAGTGATGTTAAAATGGGTAAAGTTGATGGGGACGATGCATATTACTAGCATATTGGTTGTTTATTAGTACTTATAAAGCACATATTAATGGGTTTTCTGCATGACCATATTTTAGATCCTTATTTTTATCCCAAACATAAACTTAACAACTACCTTAATAACTATTAATAAGCAGCAAATTAGGAGTTTATTGAGACAAAAGTCATAATTAATAGTTAGTGAAAACTATAAAGCTAAACTTAACTGTGACCTAAAAATATCTAGAACACAGTCTTGAGGTTAATTAGATCCTCAAGTGTTTAATAAAGTGATGATTGAGCATTAGTGATGAACAGCTGCTGTTAACAAGCAGAATAACTAAAGGAAAGAGAAACACAAGAAATACAAGTGTCTCCCAAACACAGCCTTAGATGAAATCAACTGAAATAAAATACTGAGATCTCAGCAGAGGATGATTAAACAACTCCACAAACAGCATCATCAGCTTCACGCTTTATTTCTGTCTGACATCTACAACAATTTGTACTGAGAATGAATTAACAGTCAGGGTGAATTAACATAATGAAGAATTATTAACATATTGAATAATTCATTAGTGATTTTTGTTTGCTTTTTGCTGGGAACTTGTTTTCTCTGGTTGCTATTAATACTTTTAACATTTATTATGAAAAGAAAAACCAAGAGAAAATGGGATCGTGTGACGTTGCTCACTTACTGATCAACATTTGAGACATTTTATATTGATTACATAACTTCCTGCAGAAATGCCCATATGGATGATGTGACAATGTGTTTATTTACATTATCAAACCTCTGTAACATAGACATTGTATCTGTTTATTATTAATAATAATAATATTTTAATAATACTCTTTTTTAAAGACTTTTAAAGCTTTTAAGTATTTATTTTTCACGTGAAGCTGTTCAGCCGTATATATATTATATATAAAATTGAACAATGGTAGTTTTTATAGTCCAGAGGACTGAAATATATTCCTTACCTATCCTTGTCTGTCCTCCAGAAACACAGAAAATCACGTAACCTTTCTGTTTAGTTTTCACACACTGTCTTATACAGAAATATCAGCTGTGTTTCTGTTGTCAGCGTTCAACACCGAGAGTTATTCATATCTGTTCTTCAGTAGATGATGATAATGATGATTGAGGAGTGTTTCAGGTGCGATGCTCTTTATTAAGTTCAGGGCGTCATGATGATGCATCCTCCTCCTCCTCCGGCGTTCATACTCACCGGTCTAGCTGTTGTGAGAATATCTGTTCCTTAGTTCCCTAGAGTAATAAAAAAAAGATGTCAAACAAATCATCTTATTATTATTCATATTGCAATATTTACTTGTGTATAATTGCATTTATGCTCAGAAATGTGTTTCATGTTCATAGTCATTGCTTGTATAAAGAACAAGTCGATCTTTTGTCGCTGTACAAGTTTTGCAGGTGACTGTGGAAAGCTGTTGTTACTCACCGCACACGTCTTTGAGTCACTGTGAAATGCTGGATGTCATTCATCATTACATTGCAGCAGTTTTGCTCTTTCTTCACACCAGAGCTGGGACAAGTCTATTAATTAATTGTCCTCGCTGAGACTTAAATTAAACTTCAGTGTATGTATTTCTGTCCGAAGCTGCTATGTTTGCACACATGCACTTTATTTAGTCTCATGTGAATGTGTATATCTTGTTAGTCTTTCTAAGACGTGAAAAGGCTTCATCTTGTGGCGGAAGTTGACAGAAAATGACATGTTTTCTTGAAAAGATTGGTAATGGAAGGAATATGAAATTATTAAATATTCATTTTGCTTCATTCCCATTTTATTTTACATTCATACGTTGTAATCTGGAAATGTTGAGATGTCTTGTGTTTATGCTTTTAGGAAACAAAACGCTTCATAGAGAACTGGAACAAATGTGTTTGTATTTAAGAGGCCAAGACATTGAATCATATGTTTCACAAAAATCACATGATTGTTCTGGACTTCAGTGATGATGTAACCAATCAAACTGTAGAAAGGGTTAATATAATTTGGTTATTTCTGAACATATCCTGTAATGTATAAAAGTGTGTGTATTCTTCTGGTCGTTGAGTTGCTCTGCTGTGTCTGAGTGACTCCGGGGCTTCATTCTGCATCAGAGATTCAAGCACACACCTGGGGCAATCAAAACTTTACTTTCACTTTCATTTTCATCACGAGAATCACAAAGACCTGCTGCTGGTAAATGTTTGAAGAGGGTGGAACGGTTCCTGATCGTCTTGTTCACCGAGTCAGACAGGAGCATCAAGATTTCTTTAGGATGACATTAAAAAATGCATTCAACCTGAACACGAGAGAACACATCTATTGACAGCAAAACAACACATGACACATGACATTTATTGTTAGTGTTTGAAAGCTCACAGAGTTTATCCAGGGTCAGTCATGATCAAATCTTTCAAAAATGATTTTTTCTTCATATGCTAAAGATCCATAAGTTTGTGACTTAATTTACATCACTAAGCCATACACAGCATTTTGAACAACAAGAGTGAGTCTTTCTTCACTTTACAGATTTAGAAAATACATTTAGAAAACTATACAGATATTTAGAAAACTTTATTGAATTTGTGAAGGGATTTTTTCTTTCAGATTTGGACAAAGTGCACTCAAAATTAATTTTAACAACAAAAAATAGAAAGGAATCTCTCCAGGGTCTGTCACGATCAAATCTTTGTTAAAATTATTTCTCACATGCTGAAGTCACAGCTATAAGCACACGTCTGTTGATTATGGTGCTGATTTGTAGACATTGTGACATGTGTCCCGAGCTCTAATCAGCGTCGCCCTGGAAACCGAGCAGTCACACCTGCTCCTGCTCGTCACGGGCTGAGCGGCCACACCTGCGCACCATCAAGAGCTGCCATCTTAAGCACAACAAACGAACATAGAGGTGAGAGATGTCTCCACGAGACCCGGCTAAACCTATCTATCGGTCTTATTTACAGAGAGCAGTGTGTGACCGCCAGCCTCACCGCCACACGGGAGAGCACAACGGACCCACACCGCCACAGCGCACAGACCGAAGAGGAAGCCGAGCACCCTGCACCAAGCCACCTCACGCCACCGCCTTCTACCCAATATTTATTAATAAAATCCACCCTTCGGGGAATTCACCTGCACCTCCTTGTCGTGCCCTTCTTCACCCCGCCACACTGGTGGAGAATTCGGGCAGGAGAGTTTAGAAGACACCGACGTCCCCTTCCCACGCGGTGTTTCCCCAGTTGGACTTGTGGCGCTCCTCCCCCGGCGATGGAAGAAATCTTGAAGCACTTCACCGAGGTGAGCATCCGCCAGCAACAAATTATAGAGCAAATTATGCCCAGCTCTTCAATGAGTGGGTCTTCGATCCACGGCAGCCGGCCCGAGCTCAAGCGGCCAACCTCTCCCGTCTCGCGCAGCACTGGTTACTGGCCGGGGGTCCCACTGCACACCAGGTAGCGGAGCGTGTCATCGTGGATCGCCTCCTGCGGGCCCTTCCCCGCCCGCTTCGTCAGGCAGCTGTGCTAGCGCTACCCATCATTGAGGTTCCCTTCGAGCGGATCGGGATGGACCTAGTGGGGCCGCTGCCGAAGTCCGCCTGGGGGCACGAACACATACTGGTCATCGTGGATTATGCCACCCGCTACCCAGAGGCCATTCCCCTCCTAAAAGCCACTACCAAAGCCATCGCCCAGGAACTCGTCATGCTGTGTAGTCGGGTCGGCATCCATCCCAGATACTGACTGACCAGGGCACACCGTTCATGTCCCGGATGATGGCAGACCTCTCCAAACTCCTGAAGGTCCAGCAGCTCCGTAGCATGGTGTACCACCCCCAGACCGACGGGCTCGTCGAGCGGTTCAACCAGACCCTAAAGCAGATGCTGCGCCGAGTGACAGCCGAAGATAAAATGGACTGGGACAAGATGTTGCCAATACGTCCTCTTCGGTGTTCTGGAGGTCCCTCAGGGACCATCTCCCATCTTCAGAGTTTGTGTTGCTGGGTGATTTGAACTTGGACATGCTTAATGCACCGGCTGCTCTTCAATCTAGGATAGACGCTCTCAATCTTACACAAATCATGAATGAACCCACTAGATACAATCCTAAATCCGTAAATGCGGGTACTATCATAGATATCATTCTGACTAATATGCCCTCCAATTATACCTCCTCTGTTTTTAACCAGGATCGGAGTGATCACTGCATAATTGCCTGTGTTCGTAATGGGTTTGTGGTGAAACGATCACCCCTCATAACTGTCAAATGTTCTTTAAAACACTTCTGTGAACAGGCTTTTTTATTCGATCTGTCTCGGGTACCTTGGAATGGTATCAAACTCATTCCATCAGTAGATGATGCCTGGTTTCTTTTTAAAAATACTTTTTTAACTATATTAAATAGGCACGCTCCTTTTAAAAAACTGAGAACCAAAAACAGGTATAGTCCTTGGTTTACCCCAGACTTGACTGCTCTAAATCAACAAAAAAACATCTTGTGGCACATTGCATTAGCATCAAAAGTCCCCGAGATATGCAACTTTTTCGGGAAATCAGGAACAAATACACACAGTCAGTAGAAAAGCTAAGGCCTGTTTTTTTAAACAGAAATTTTCATCTTGTAGTATTAACTCTAAAAAGTTCTGGGACACTGTAAAGTCTATGGAGAATAAAAACATCTCCGCCCAGTTGCCCGGAGCATTGAAGTTTGGGAACACTGTTACCACTGACAAATTATTGATAATTCAAAATTTGAATGAACACTTTGCTGCTGCTGGTCATGCTCTTAATGTTGCTTCTGATCCGGCTAAGAGTTTTGTACCATCCACAGCAACTTGTTTAAGTCGCCCTCATTTTTTCTTTTACACAAATACAGACAGCCGATGTGTTGAAAGAACTGCTAAATCTGGATCCCTATAAATCTGCTGGGCTGGACTATATAGATCCATTCTTTTTAAAATTATCAGCTGAAATTATTGCGACTCCTATTAGCACCATATTTAATCTCTCGTTGGTATCATGTGAGATTCCCAAAGATTGGAAAGCTGCCACGGTCATCCCCCTCTTCAAAGGGGGAGACACTTTAGACCCAAATTGTTACAGACCTATATCTATTCTGCCGTGTACTGCGAAAATATTCGAAAGCCTAATTAATAAACAGATTCTAAAATATTTTCAGTTCCACCATTTATTCTCAGCCGCGCAATCTGGTTTCAGAGCTGGTCATGGATGCACTTCTGTCACGTTAAAGGTACTTAATGATATCATAACCTCTATCGATAGTAAACATTATTGTGCAGCCGTCTTTATTGATCTTGCCAAGGCTTTTGACTCGGTCAATCATTGTGTTCTTATTGGCAGAATTAATAACCTTGGTTTCTCAAGAGAATGCATTGCTTGGTTCTCAGATTATTTTTTAGACAGAGTTCAGTGTGTAAGATCAAAGGACATGTTGTCCAGTCCTGTGGCAGTCTCAATGGGTGTGCCTCAGGGTTCAATTCTGGGGCCAACCTTTTTTTTCTATATATATCAATGAGGTTGCTAGTGCTGCTGGTGATTCGTTAATCCATTTACATGCAGAAGATACCATTTATATACATCGGGACCCTCTTTAGACTCTGTGTTAATTAACCTTCAGACTAGTTTTAATGCCATACAACATGCCTTTTCTTGACCTTCAACTGCTTTTAAATGCTAATAAGACTATATGCATGCTTTTAATCGTACACTGCCCACAGCTGTTCATCCGATTATCCTTACTACTCTTGACGGGACTGAATTAGAAAAAGTGGACTCCTATAAATATTTAGGTGTCTGGTTAGACAGTAAACTTTAATTTTCAGATTCATATTAATTATTTACAATCGAAAATTAAATCTAGAATCGATTTCTTATATCGTAACAAAGCCTCTTTTACTTATGCCGCCCAAATATGCCCTTGTAAAGCTTACCATCTTACCGATCCTTGATTTTGGTGATGTTGTATACAAAGTATACTGGATGTAATTTATCACAGTGCTATCCCTTTTGTCACCAAAGCACCATACACTAGTCATCATTGCAATCTTTATTCCCTTATTGGCTGGCCCTCACTACATACTCGTCGCCGAATTCACTGGCTCCTGGTCATCTATAAGTCTTTATTAAGCTTATCCCCTCCATATCTCAACTCACTGGTTACGGTAGCAACTCCAATTCGTAATACGCGTGCTAGTAGGTATATTTCTTTGGTCATTCCCAAAGTCAAGTCCTCTTTTGGCCGCCTTTCTTTCCAGTTCTCTGCTGCCAACGACTGGAATGAATTGCAAAAATCTATAAAATAAGAAGTACCGATGGTAACTTGATTGGATACTTTATTTATTTCTATGTGTAACTCTGTGTTGTCACACTGTTTCTGCCTTATCTTGGCCAGGTTGCAGTTGTAAATGAGAACTTGTTTCTCAACTGATTTTACCTGGTTAAATAAAGGTTATTATTATTATTATTATTATTATTACCATCAAGAGCTGCCATCTTAAGCACAACAAACGAACATAGAGGTGAGAGATGTCTCCACAAGACCCGGCTAAACCTATCTATCGGTCTTATTTGCAGAGAGCAGTGTGTGACCGCCAGCCTCACCGCACACGAGAGAGCACAACGGACCCACACCGCCACAGCGCACAGACCGAAGAGGAAGCCGAGCACCCTGCACCAAGCCACCTCACGCCACCGCCTTCTACCCCGTATTTATTAATAAAATCCACCCTTCAGGGAATTCACCTGCACCTCCTTGTCGTGTCCTTCTTCACCCCGCCACAACATGAACAGATCTTACAGAGACGCCAAACCTGTTTCTGTCTCTTCATGTGTTCTGCATCATGTCGTTGTGTTCATCGTGTTTTTCTTGCCTTTTTTTGGTCACTGTACTTTCATTATCAGGGTTACACACTTTGTTTACTCGGCTGGAGTGATTTTTTGATGGGCTTGATCAATGTCACACCTTCATATTTATTTTATATGTGGCAAATTACTCAAATACTTTACATACTAACATTGTACCAGATGCACATTTTAGAAACTGTCCCAACTAACTTTCCCTTTGTTGCTAGTTTGATAGCTAGCTAATATTACCAGACAATCAGATTTCCTGCAGATAATTTATTAAACTATTAAAAAAAGGTGTGGTATATAAATAGTATAGTCATGGTACTGTATACAATGCTTGTTTAAACACAGTTGTAAAACAGGAAGAGAGTTTAAAAAAAACACTCAGTTATTTGCATTAATCAATGACAAGAATAATAGAAAAATGCACTCAAAACACCTGGACGATGCAAAATTAAATAAATTAATAAAATTAAATTTTATTTAACATTTAAACATATTGGTCATGCTTGATTCTCCAGCAACACGCCGCATTAATCTTTCAATTTAAACTTTCCATAATATTTGCAATACAATTGGAAGATTTATGCTTTTAGGAATAAAACGCTTCATAGAGAACTGGAACAAATGTGTTCGTATTTAAGAGGCCAAGACATTGAATCATATGTTTCACAAAAACCACATGATTGTTCTGGACTTCAGTGATGATGTAACCAATCAAACTGTAGAAAGGGTTAATATAATTTGGTTATTTCTGAACATATCCTGTAATGTATAAAAGTGTGTGTATTCTTCTGGTCGTTGAGTTGCTCTGCTGTGTCTGAAGTGGACTCCGGGCTTCATTCTGCATCAGAGATTCAAGCACACACCTGGGGCAATCAAAACTTTACTTTCACTTTCATTTTCATCACGAGAATCACAAAGACCTGCTGCTGGTAAATGTTTGAAGAGGGTGGAACGGTTCCTGATCGTCTTGTTCACCGAGTCAGACAGGAGCATCAAGATTTTTTTAGGATGACATTAAAAAAATGCATTCAACCTGAACACGAGAGAACACATCTATTGACAGCAAAACAACACATGACACATGACATTTATTGGGTAACACTTTAGAATAGGTAACACCTATTAGTTGCTTATTAGCATGCATATTACTAGAATATTAAGCCATGTATTAGTGCTAATTAAGAACATATTAATTTCTTATTCCACTTGAGCTTATTCTACATCCGTAATCTTACCCAATACCTAAACTAACAACTACCTTACTAACTATTAATAATCAGCAAACTAAGAATTCATTGAAAAAAATGTCGTAGTTAATAGTTGATAAGTGTTACCTATTCTAAAGTGTTACCATTTATTGTTAGTGTTTGAAGCTCACAGAGTCTCTCCAGGGTCTGTCACGATCAAATCTTTGTCAAAATGATTTCTTCACATGCTGAAGTCACAGCTATAAGCACACGTCTGTTGATTATGGTGCTGATTTGTAGACATGAACAGATCTTACAGAGACGTCAAACCTGTTTCTGTCTCTTCATCTGTTCTGCATCATGTCGTTGTGTTCATCGTGTTTTTCTTGCCTTTTTTGGTCACTGTACTTTCATTATCAGGGTTACACACTTTGTTTACTCGGCTGGAGTGATTTTTTGATGGATTCATCATGAAGTGGAGTGGCCCGATTCACTGATCTCACCCGAAATATAATGTCTGATATTAACCTTGTGTCATTAATACTTATTTAGTTTAGCACGGGCATAAGTACTTACAAAGATGAGCTGCAAATGATAACTTTACACTGTTTTGAAATTGACTCATGACATCCAATGACTTGCAATTCATCAAATGTAAATGTCACAACTTATAATCACACACCTTATTGAATTATTACAACACTACTATTACTACACTGGTTTCATTGTGTGTTTTGGTGATTTGTCAATATTATATTATAAACAAATCATGCCAATAAAGTACACAGATGTTGAGAAAATATTATAACATATTTAAAGTTCATAAAAAAAACAGGAAGAAAGATATTGAAAATATAGAAATGTTTTGTTTCTTTAAATGACATAATTACCCCAGTAGATGGCGACCAATGACTGTCTTATGAATATGATGAGCGAGCATCTCAAACAGGAACAGGAAGTTGTGCAGAAATGAATCGAGCCAAGATATCTTCATATCTACAAATCCAAGCCACCATCTCTTCAGAACAACCTTAAAGAGCGACAGTTTTACTTCTGTCTGGGATTTTATTAGGTGCAGAAGTGTTTGTTTCTGTATTGCTAATGTTACGATGAAACAATGTTTCAGTCACGTGAGATTTCATTAGATGGTCTGAGAGCATAAAAGACAGACAAACAGCAGCAATGAAACGGTTAATGAAATTAGCTGCAAATATAGAAAGCAATAGAAATTGCTGTTGGCTGTTGTGAGAAATGTCACCAGCCGTGTGGATGCTGTGTTTAGAGTCAAACCACAAGCCACTGGAGATAATATTCAAGACTAGACTATAATAAAATGCTGATGAGACTGTAATTAATGCTGTCCAGGGCAGTGTTACTGGAGTTCAAATACTGTTTTAATGTAGTTACACACACAGTAAAGTTAACAGGACAGAGAAGAAAGTGAAAGAAGACATTGTGAGAGTTAACAAAGACTCCTTTTTGATTCTTAAACTCAAAGCAGAAAGATGTGCTTCACAAACATGCAGCTCAGCAAAACCATTTGAATAAACACTTAAACAGAAATACAGTAAATACATAAAACAGTAAATACATTCAACTTTAAAAAGTTGATCTGCTTCTACTGACATCAAGAGAAATCTCTCTCTCTATGCGCTGTTATAATTCATACAGTCTCTAGTGAACTATCATGTACAATAAATGAATATCTGTGACACACTGAGATCAGAACAGATACAGTTTCTCCAGGACAAACACAGAAGACATTATTACTGACTCTCACTGCAAAAAAACACTTCAAATATATTCACTGGAGTAAAACATCACATAAACAATATCTGCACAACTCTTATCATTCAGACTGGTTTAAACACACCTGAAATAAATTCTGATTTACTGCAAAAAAATTATCTTTATTTATCATTTAAACATAATGGTGCTTGATTCTCCAGCAACACACCACATTAATCTTTCCATTTAATCTTTCCATAAAATGTGCACTATATATGAAAGATTTTATTTTTGGTTATATTATATTAAATAATATTTTAGAAAAAGTACAAAACCAGTGTTCAAGTTCTTCTGGTCTTATCCTGATTCACTGTGGTCTATAATATTCCTGTGAAACGGAGAATTACAAAGACAACAGATAATTTTATATTTAAAATATGACATTTCAATTAAATCCAATGTAAAATACTTTATTGATTATGATTACATTCAATATTGCCAAAGCATTTTTACAAAAAAAATAAATAAATAATGATAAAAATGGAAATATTTAACATAACAATAACAAACATCAATAAAGTAGAATTAGAATAAGGTGAAAAGCACTGAATGAAATAGCATAGAAATGTAAACACAGGTCTATGGAATATATAAATGTCATATAAACATATATAAAAAAAATGTATTTCGTCTGTGTGTTAGTTATGAATAAAAAAGTGTGTCTCTGTCTTACAAAACAATGACAAGACAAA
>NW_020528100.1:0-60134 GCF_003368295.1 Carassius auratus
GCTCCATTTAGGAACGCTTCATTCGGACTGGTTCAGATAGCAACACCAAACTTGCAGTGTGTAATACCTATCATGGCCACCACCAGATGGAGCTATAGGATTACTTTTAAATAATTGTTTTAGAAACGTCTATAAAGCATTTAAATCATTTATAAAAATCTTTCAAAGTAAACAATATGTTTTTTTAAAAGCTAATGAATTTTACTGGTAATAATAGTTTATATAATAATTTCAGAAATGTTTATAGATCAATAAAATATTTTTAAAATGGTTATAGATCATGAAAAGTGGCGAATAAGCTCTCTTGGTTTACATTAGTTAATGCATTAACTAACATGAACTAACAATGAACAATCTATTTTTCAGATAATTTATTAATCTTTTTTATGTTAGTTATTCCTATCATTAAAAATATTATTATTTATGTTTTTTCACAGTACATAAACTAATTTTAAAATAAAAATGTAATAAAAAAAATATTATTAATAATGTATTAAAATATTTAACTAAGCTTTAATTTAACATTATATAAAACACTTATATTGAAAGAGGACTGAAATTGAAGTAATTTTTATCTTTAAAAACCACTTGTAAGACACAGTTAACAAATGCAGTGAGCAGATGAAAGGAACAGAACAACAAAGATATATAGTGCCCCCTATTGGCAACAGGAAGTGTCATATTTTACACTGCGACAAACTACTCCTAGAAGGATTTTTTGACATTAATGTCTTTTTCGTGGTCAGTCTATCTTGAGTTTTTGTTTAAGGGTCGTGTCCATGGCGCCATGACAAAATTGATGTCTCGCCATAGGAAGAGAAGTTGTTGTAACTCAGGCATAAAATATTCGATCTTCCCCAAACTTCACAATGTTTGATAAGAGTCTGGCCTGAACACATCTGAAGGAAAATATTCCATTATAATGATAGCGCCACCTGCTGGGAAAAAGAAAGATTGGCACATATAAATGACTTTGACATATTCCACTTATATTTACGACTTTAAATGCATATTTCTCGCCGTTCGCTTTTTTTTACTAAAGCCGCTTGCTGGCGGTGAGCCCGGGTTGCGAGGGCCCGATTCATCGCTGCTTGCAGCTTTAATTTATTATTATTATTATTTAGGGCTTCAAGCCTGGAGGGCGAGAGCCCTATTGTTTTCCTTAGGATTATTTGTTATTATTTATTATTATTATTTAATTAGGGCTCAAGCCCAAAGGGCGAGAGGCTATTGTTTTCCTTAGGATTATTTTTTATTATTATTATTATTATTATTAATTTTCCAACGTCTCGGGGGCTCTTTGGGGCCTTAACGTGCTTAAAAAGTCTTGAAAATTGGCACACAGATTGGAACCTGCGGCCATTAGGGCGGGGCAGAGACTGATACACGGGCGTGGCACAGGGGCTCTACAGCGCCCCCCTGGAATATGGAGGGCCATATATCATACATTCTTGCTCGTAGAACGAATGAAACTCGGTACACATATAAATCTCATCAATCCAAACAACTTTTGTATTGCATATCATAGGCTCCGCCCAACAGGAAGTTGGCTATTTAGGGTTTAGTAATTCAAATTTTTCGTCAAAGTTGTGGGGGCTTTTGGGGTCCTTAACATACTCAAAAACTCTTGAAAAATTTGCGCACACTTTGGAATCTGTGGCCTTTAGGAGCCCGCAGAGGGCTGGGACCCGGGCGTGGCACAGGGGCTCTACGGCGCCCCCTGGAACACAGTCAGAAATGTTGATGTATAAGCTCACACATACTTGCACATATTCATATGAAACTCAGTACACATATAGATCTCATCGTGCCGAACAACTTTCGTATTGCATGTCATAGGCTCCACCCAACAGGAAGTCAGCTATTTAGAGTTATGTAAAAAGCGCATGCTCTGGAATTTGAAATACTTGTCATAGGTTTTTTCTCGATTGCCGCCAAACTTGGTCAACATGATCTCAAGACACTGGGGATGAAAAATTGCCAGGGGATTTTTGATATCTCGAACGGTTTGCTCGTGGCGAGGCGTTGAAATTATGGCGAGAAATGAGAAACAGGAAGTGTCTAATACCGTCCACATACATTTCCTGATTTTAATCAAACTTCATCAGATTATTCGTTGTATGATGTCGATCGCATATATGTGACTATTAGGAGTCAAAGTTATAGCGCCACCAACTGGCAGAAGGAAGTGTGTCATTTTCAAAATGATTTGAATTCAGCATCTTATTATTACTCGATTTGCTTCAAACTTCATCAGAATAATGTTAAAACACAGCCGATATAAATCTGCAAGGGGGATATTGATATCTAAAAAATTGTTGGCGTGGCAACATGTCAAACTGGAATACTTCTCAGGTGATTTTGAGGCAAATAACATACTTAGAATTTCACAAAACTCTGAACACACATCAGTATACATTTCTGATAGGAACTTAAATTGTGAATGGATTTTGGATAGCTTGAATGGTTTTTGCCGTGGTGATTTTTTTAAATGACCTTACAAAGGGAATCATTATTGTATTTTTAAATTGCAGCTTCCAAACACGTCAAAGAATTTTTTTCATACAGATGAAAAAGTCATTCTGAGGAAATATGCATAGTTTCACGACTTTACAACACTGTATGGATAACAGAAAATTAAAAAAACTGTCAGACATCTCACTCTGTCCCTCTGTTTGAGTATATGTGCTTCAGACTTCCATTGTCTGAGAGAAATAGCGCCCCTACAGGTTCAATTCCCGAACTTTTACTTTCACTTTTAAATCCGTTAAAAATACAAATAAATACTTAGATTTAATTCACACTGACAAGCTAAACCAACATATCTGATTATTACCGGTTCAGGGCTCATGGATAAATTATTTCTGGCCAGAGATACGTGAGAAATAGGAGAGATGAATCACCGCTGTGATCACGAGCGTCTGGAGTAAAGAGCTCAGAGAAAACGAATTTATTCCTGTTTTAAAGCTTTTAAAAATAAATTATTACAGCGATATCACACAATCAACCAATTAGAACACACCAAGAGCTAAATTAAGATGTTTTTGAACTGTTTGTGTGAAAATGAAATATTTGTGGCTGCCTATCTGAAATCACCGCCTCCGATCAGCGCGTACAGTGTCGAGCTCAAAACAAACGAATTTATTCTGGTTTAAGAGCTTTTTTAAATAAAATATTACCACAAATGCACACAATAAACCCACTGTAACACAACAAGAGGTAAATGCAGGTGTTTGTGACCAGTTTAAGTGTGCAAGACTATTTGAAAGCGCGACTGGCAGAATAACATATATCTCTCGAGCTGCAGGATTCTGCCTTTCGTCGTACGAACGAACACATCACGGACAAGATTATTTCAAAACACATAATAGCTTGGCGACTATAAACGAAAACAGCCACGTGAACATAAACTGGATCTACTGGATTTGAATATTAAAGTGACCACATTTACCACTTGCTTCTGTCTTCAATTTTAATCTATATAAAAAAGGAAACTCATTCGACTTGGCTGCTTTTTAATGTGTGCGTACTTATTTATTTACCTTTTTATACATTTTGTATAATTTCATAGTTTGTGTATTACAATTATAAAAACAAAAATAAATTTAGCCACTCACATAGAAATAGCTTAGGCCTTAACCTTTTTCTGACAGTTTTAGGGATTTTTAAAAAATCCTAAAAAAACCTTATTTGTGCTGCAAATAATAATTTCAAACTCATTTGATACTGACCTATGACATCCTGTGACATTATATTTATTTGAATTTACATAATCTCATAGATGTAACAGTAAATCTGTTCAGCTCACAGATCAATACTAAGCTGTAATGCAAGCAGAACTTTCACAAATGCTTATGAGTCATTTAAGGATTTGATAACACTGTAAAATAATGTCTAATTTGTTAACATTAGCAAATGCATTGATAACACTTTATAATAACTGCACTCATTATAAATAGTCAGTTCATGCTTTATAAAGCCTTGTCCCAATATCAATAGTCAGTAGTAAGCAGTTTATAAATACAGCTATAAATAGCTTGTCCTTGGTTTATAAGCACATTTATTAAAAAGGAGAGTAAGTTATCTTCCTATGAAAAATAAAAGATAAAAATAAACAAACAACAACACAGATTGATACAGAACTCAGAAATTTTATTGTGGATTTATGATAAAATCAGCCTGTAAATGAATTCATACTCCTCCTCATACTACTCCATACTCCTTTTTCAACATTATGCCAATATACTGAGATGTTAAATTGTGAATGGGTTTAGGATAGCTTAAATGGTGTTGCCATAGAGATTTATTAAAGTAACATAAAAAAATACAATAGTTATTTTACTATATCTTTACAATTTTTCATTCTAACTCTTCATAATTTTTTATATAAGTAGAAGTCCTCATTTGAAGGAAGCACAGTAAGTTTCATAGCTTTATCATTTTCAAGAGCCAGCATAAAATTTAAACTATCATAACTTATAAATCAAGCTTGCAATTCTTAGTACCTATAATGGCCACCAGAGGGAGCTATAGGATTACTTTTAAATAATTATTGGAGAAACGAGTATGATTTAAATAATTTATAGAAATCTTTCAAATAAAATAATATGTATTTTAGGTATTTTACTGATAAAATGACCCTCACTTAATTAGAATAACAAGCTGAAGTATTGTGAACTGTATATTAAGAATAATTCTTTATAGGCTTTATGGACAGATACGTTTTGAGTGACTCTTGAAGGTTCAGCACCACATCCTCTTTTACCACTGTTTAAAGAATTAATCTTACAGAACAGGTGTGAATGAATTTTGGATAGCTTGAAGGGTTTTGTCGTGGTGATTTTTTGAAATAATAGTAAAAAAGGAACCAGTAAATGTATTTTATTTTTTAAAGTGCAGCTTCTAAACACTTAAAAAAAATGTACACATAAAAGACAAGTCATTCTGAGGCATATTCCAATGACTGGTCATGAAGTTTCATGACTATACAACACTATATGGATGATAGAAAATTAAAAACTATCATACATCTGATGTCACTCAGTCCCACTGTCACTGTGGGTAATGTGTGTGTGTGTGTGTGTGTGTGTTAAGTGAATTAGGTGTGAAACTATCAGGGAGCATTTAGTCTCCAGCGCCAACATTTTACAGAACTGCCACTTTCCTGGAGTCTCAGAATTACAATGTGTCAGGTTATGAGAGATCTAAGATTACAAAAAATGATTTAATTAGAATACCATGAAGTATTGTGAAATACTATATATTAAGACTTTATATATAGGCTTTCTGAACAGATTAGAGTGACTCGTGAAGGAACAGCACCACCTCCTCTTGTTCGATGGTTTGAGGAGTATATCTTCCAGAATCCAGGATTAAGATTTAGGAGCTCATTTTTATTCCACCTCCTTTCCTGAAAGTCTGTCTTGCAGAATTGACTAAAAATTAATCTTCACATTATTTCCTAATTATTTTGCAATTCTTTTTGTCAGTTCTTCTTGACCTGTTTTTCTCTTCCAGCTTTCCTGGACTATTGTATAGCACTCATAAATGATTAAATAAAAAATAATGGTAGTTATTAAGATTGATATGGTTTGGAATTGGTAAAATGTGCTTGGAAAAAAATCACAATAAAACAATGTTTTCATTTTTAAGTTTGGAATATTAACTGATATGAATGAATGCTATATAAATATTGTTCATGTTAACATAATGTTTATAAATGGAATCTTATTGTAAAGTGTTACTAAAGTTATATATATATATATATATATATATATATATATATATATATATATATATAATATATATATATATATATATATTGTTCTGTGAATGTGATTTTAAAGTCTAGATGATTCGGATTAACCCTTTAACTGCCATATCCTTTAAAACCTCACTGCCAGAGGGATATTGTGAATGCATTTGCCCGCTGGGCACAGTTTACCTGATGCCACCGGGGTGGCGATGGCATTGGTGGCTTGAGCCCGCCATCGCTGCTTGCAGCTATATTTAGGGCTCAAGCCTGGAGGGCGAGAGCCCTATTGTTTTCCTTAGGATTATTTGTTTATTATTATTAGGGCTCAAGCCCGAAGGGGCGAAGAGCCCTATTGTTCTTCTAAGGATTATTCTTGTTATTATTATTTTTATTTTTTATTAAACCTTCCGGGGTGTTTTGGGGGCCTTAACATGCTCAAAAACTCTTGAAAATTGGCACACACATTGGAATCTGCGGCCATCAGGACGCCGCAGAGGCTGGGACCCGGGCGTGGCACAGGGGCTCTACAGCGCCCCCTGGAAGACAGTCAGAATTCTTGAACCATAGCTCACACACACTTGCATGTATTTATATCAAACTCGGTACACTTATAGATCTCCTTGAGCCGAACAACTTTCACACTTTATGTCATAGGCTCCGCCCAACAGGAAGTCAGCTATTCAGGGCTGTTTAAAAAAAGCATGCTCTGGAATTTGAAATACTCCTCTGAGGTTTTCAACCCGTTCGCCACGAAACTCGGTGAACATGATCTCAAGACATTGAGGATGAAAAATTGCGAGGGGATTTTTGATATCTCGAACGGTTTGCCCGTGGCGAGGCATGGAACTTATGGCGAGAAATGAGAAACAGGAAATGTCTAATAACATCCACATACATTTCCTGAATTTGATCAAACTTCATGGGTTTGTTCGTTGTATGATACCGATTGTATATATGTGGCTATTAAGAGTCAACGTTATAGCGCCACCAACTGGCAGCAGGAAGTGTGTCATTTTCCAAATGCTTTGAATTCAGCATCTTATTTTTACTCGATTTACTTAAAACTTCATCAGAATAATGACAAAACACGGCCGATGTAAATCTGTTGTGGGGATATTGATATCTGATATAGTGTTGCCATGGCAACGTGTCAAACTTGAATGTTCTGTTATGGTGAGTTTGAGGCAGACAACAAGCTCAGATTTACATGAAACTCAAAACACATATCAGTATTAGTGATAGCTAGACAATGGCAAAAGCTTTTAAAAGGGCGTGAAGGAGGCACTCTATAGCGCCACCTTTTGTCAAAAGTGGGGGGGTTAGTTTTAGCTACAGACACCAAACTTGGTACATAAATTGTTCTTTTCAAGACGGACAACTTTCTAATTCACAGTCATCAGCTACGATCAACAGGAAGTCGGCTATTTTGATTTGAATGTGTATTTTTGAGATTTTACAGTTGTGAATTAATGAATACTCCTCACAGGGGAAGTACACTATACACACCAAACGTTGTCTACATGAAGAAAAAACATCGAGGAACTTAAATTGCGAACAGATTTTGGTTAGCTTGAACGGTTTTGTCGTGGTGATTTTTTGAAATGACAGTAAAAAGTGAAACATTAATCGTCTTGTATTTTTAAATTGCAGCTTCCAAACCTTTAAAAAACATTTTTAATTTAGAAAACCAGTGATTCTGAGGAAATATGCATAGTTTCATGACTTTACAGCACTGTATGATTAAAAGAAAATTAAAAAACTGTCAGACATCTGATCTCACTCTGTCACTCTGTGTGCTGACTCTGTGTGTGTGTGTGAGTGTGAGTGGGGGAGGGGTGTGAGCTGAGTGGCAGACAGACAGAGAGAGAGAGAGAGAGAGAGAGAGAGACTTAAACATCTCTTTAATCACCAGAAAAAAAAACTGTATTTTAAATAGTTATTTTTTTGTTGTTGTTGCTAATTGTGCTGTTATCATTACATCTTAAGAAATATCTTAGGCCTTATCCTTTTCTGACAGTTTCAGGGATTAAAAAAAATCCTAAAAAACCTTATTTGTGCTGCAAATAATAATTTCAAACTCATTTGATACTGACCTCTGTCACCCTGTGACATGACATTTATTTGAATTTACATAATCTCAAGGATGTAACAGTAAAACTGTTCAGCTCACAGATGAAGACTAAGCTTTAATGCAAGCAGAACTATTTCACAAATGCTTATAGGTTAATGAAATCATAACAAAACACTTTTAAATTATTTAAGGATTTGGTAACACTTTAAAATAATGTCTCAATTGTTAACATTAGTAAATGCATTGGTAACACTTCATAATAGCTGCAATTCTTAGCTAAGCATTAGTAAATAGTCAGTTCATGCTTTATATAGCCTTCTCCCAAAATTAATATTTTAGTAAGCATTTTATAAATACAGCTATAATTAAATTGTTCATGGTTTATATGCACATTTATTTTGAGGAGATTAAAGGCTGTAATCTCCCTAAAAAAATGTAAAATAAAAAATAAAATAAATAAAATAAACAAACACAGAACTCATAAATATTTATTTCAAGATGCAATAAAAGAAAACTGTACACTTGAATTTATATATATATATATATATATATATATATATATATATATATATATACACACACACAATTGCATAAGTTTATATTTAAAAATGTTTAGCAAGTGTACAGCTAATAATAATAATAATGCATTTTATTTAGTTTTAGCTACAGACACCAAACTCGGTACTTAAATTGTTCTTATCAAGACGGACAACTTTCTAATTCACAGTCATAAGCTACGATCAACAGGAAGTCAGCTATTTTGATTTGAATGTGTATTTTTGAGATTTTACAGTTGTGAATTAATGCATACTCCTCACATGGGAAGTACACTATACACACCAAACTTTGACTACATGAAGAAACAACATCGAGGAACTTAAATTGCGAACGGATTTTGGTTAGCTTGAACGGTTTTGACGTGGTGATTTTTTGAAATGACAGTAAGAAGGGAAACATTAATTGTATTGTATGTCTAAATTGCAGCTTCCAAACACTTCAAGGCATGTTTTCATACAGAGATCAAATCATTATGAGGAAATATGCATAGTTTCATGACTTTACAACACTGTATGGATAAAAGAAAAGAAAAAACTGTCAGACTTCTCAACTGACATGATCTCACTCTGGCCACTCCGTCTGTGTGAGGAAAGGGAGGGGGAGAGGGAGGGGGAGTGTGAGTGTGAGGGGGTTGGTGACTGTGAATCTTTGGTGACTGACAGTGTGTGTGGATTGTAGGGAGGGGCTGTCTGGCAGAGAGAGAGAGAGAGAGAGAGAGAGAGAGAGACCTAATCATTCCTTTAATAATCAGGAAAAAAAATCTATATTTTAAATTGTTATTGTTTTTGTTGTTGCTAATGGTGGTGTTTTTTTCCTTTCATTACAGGTTAAGAAATCTCTTAGGCCTTATCCTTTTCTGACAGTTTTTGGGATTTAAAAACATCCTAAGAAGCCTTATTTGTGCTGCAAATTATAATTTCAAACTCATTTGATACTGACCTATGACAACCTGTGACATGACATGACATTTATTAATCTCATGGATGTAACAGTAAAACTCTTCAACTGACAGATTAAGCTGCAATGCAAGCAAAACTATTTCACAAATGCTTATAGGTCATTAAAATCATTACAAAACACTAATAAATTATTAAAGGGTTTGGTAACACTGTATAATAATGTCTAATTTGTTAACATTAGTAAATGCATTGGTAACACTTTATAATAACTGCACTCATTAGCTAAGCATTAGTAAATAGTTCATGATTATAAAGCCTTTTCCCTTAATAATAGTCATTATTAAGCAGGAATACATCTCTAATTACATTGTTCTTGGTTTAAAAGCACATATATTACAAAGGAGATTAAAGTTTCAGTTGTCTTATAAAATAAATCAATAAACACAACCCAGTTTGATTCAGAATTCAGAAATATTTATTTCAAGATGCAATAAAAGGAAACTGTACACTTGAAAAGGTTTTGAGCGATTCTTGAAGGACTAGCATCACCTTCACTTGTACGATGGTTTGAGGAATATATCTTCCAGATAGTACCGCCGCTCCCTATATGCAGAGTATGCAGTCTTCGTAGAGCACCAACTCCCAGAGGGGGCACCAGTTGCTCAAAAAAAACAAAACAAATATGCGCCATTCTCCCATCCGCGTTCACGACCACTCAATAGCATTTGAGAAGAAAGACTTGTAGTCACAAAACAATTGTAATGTGTTCATATAGGTGTCAGCTACAATGCACACCTTATACATTTTTTATACATTTTAAAATAAAGTGTTACTAAAGTTATATATATTGTTCTGTGTATGTGATTTCAAAGTCTAGATTGGTCGGATTAACCCTTTAACTGCCACATCCCTTAAAACTTGATTGTCAGAGGGTTACTGTAAATGCTTATGCCCGCTGGGCACAGTTTTCCCGATGCCACCAGGGTGGCGTTGCACTGATGGCTTGAGCCCGACATCGCTGCTTGCAGCTATATTTTGTTATTATTATTATTTTTTTTCAAGGTTTCGGGGGCTTTTAGGGCCCTTAACATGCTTAAAAAGTCTTGAAAATTGGCACACACATTGGAACCTGCGGCCATTAGGGCCGGGCAGAGACTGATACACGGGCGTGGCACAGGGGCTCTACAGCGCCCCCTGGAATACTGAGGGCCATATATCATACATACTTGCACGTAGACACACGAAACTCGGTACACATGTAGATCTCATCAAACCAAACAACTTTTGTACTGCATGTCATAGGCTCCGCCCAACAGGAAGTTGGATATTTAGGGTTTAGTATTCATATTTTTCGTCAAAGTTGTGGGGGCTTTTGGGGTCCTTAACATACTCAAAAACTCTTGAAAATTTGCGCACACTTTGGAATCTGTGGCCTTTAGGAGCCTGCAGAGGCTGGGACCCGGGCGTGGCACAGGGGCTCTATGGCGCCCCCTGGAACACAGTCATAAATGTTGATGTATAGCTCACACATACTTGCTCGTATTAATATGAAACTCAGTACACATATAGAGCTCATCGTGCTGAACAACTTTCGTACTGCATGTCATTCGGCTCCGCCCAACAGGAAGTCAGCTATTTAGAGTTATGTAAAAAGCGCATGCTCTGGAATTTGAAATACTTGTCATAGGTTTTTTTGCCGATTGCCACCAAATTCGGTCAACATGATCTCAAGACATTGGGGATGAAAAATTGCCAGGGGATTTTTGATATCTCGAACGGTTTGCTCGTGGCGAGGTGTTGAAATTATGGCGAGAAATGAGAAACAGGAAGTGTCTAATACCATCCACATACATTTCCTGATTTTAATCAAACTGCATCAGATTATTCGTTGTATGATGTCGATCGCATATATGTGACTATTAGGAGTCAAAGTTATAGCGCCACCAACTGGCAGCAGGAAGTGTGTCATTTTCAAAATGATTTGAATTCAGCATCTTATTTTTACTCTATTTGCTTCAAACTTCATCAGAATAATGTTAAAACACAGCCGATATAAATCTGCTGGGGGGATATTGATATCTAAAAATATTGTTGCCGTGGCAACATGTTAAACTGGAATACTTCTCAGGTGATTTTGAGGCATATAACATGCTTAGAATTTCATCAAACTCAGAACACATATCAGTATTTATGATAACTAGACACTGGCAAAAGTTCATAAGAGGGCGTGGAAGAGGCACTCTATAGCGCCACCTTTTGTCAAAAGTGGCGGGGTTAGTTTTAGCTACAGACACCAAACTCGGTACAAAAATTTTTCTTATCAAGACGGACAACTTTCTAATTCACAGTCATCAGCTACGATCAACAGGAAGTCAGCTATTTTGATTTGAATGTGGATTTTTTTTACATTTAGCTGTGAATTAATGCATACTGCTCAGAGGAGAGTAACACTATACACACCAAACTTTGTCTACATGATGCCAAAACATTTTAAACAACTTAAATTGCCAATGGATTTTGGATAGCTTAAACGGTTTTGTCGTGGTGATTTTTTTAAATGACAGTAAAAATGGAATTATTAATTTTCCTGCATTTTTAAATTCCAAACACTTCAAAACCTTTTTTCGTACAGAAAAAAAGTCATTCTGAGGAAATATGCATAGTTTCAAGACTTTACAACACTGTATGGATAACAGAAAATTAAAAAACTGTCAGACATCTCATCTCACTCTGTCCCTCTGTTTTAGTATATGTGCTTCAGACTTCCATTGTCTGAGAGAAATAGCGCCCCTACAGGTTCAATTCCCGGACTTTTACTTTCACTTTTAAATCGGTTAAAAATACAAATAGATACTTAGATTTAATTCACACTGACAAGCTAAACCAACATATCTGATTATTACCGGTTCAGGGCTCATGGATAAATTATTTCTGGCCAGAGATACGTGAGAAATAGGAGAGATGAATCACCGCTCTGATCACGAGCGTCTGGAGTAAAGAGCTCAGAAAAAACGAATTTATTCCTGTTTTAAAGCTTTTAAAAATAAATTATTACAGCGATATCACACAATCAACCAATTAGAACACACCAAGAGCTAAATTCAGATGTTTTTGAACTGTTTGTGTGAAAATGAAATATTTGTGGCTGCCTATCTGAAATCACAGCTCCGATCAGCGCGTACAGTGTCGAGCTCAAAACAAACGAATTTATTCTTGTTTAAGAGCTTTTTTAAATAAAATATTACCACAAATGCACACAATAAACCCATTGTAACACTACAAGAGCTAAATGCAGGTGTTTGTGACCCGTTTAAGTGTGCAAGACTATTTGACACCGCGACTGGCACAATAACATATCTCTCGAGCTGCAGGATTCTGCCTTTCGTCGTACGAACGAACACATCACGGACAAGATTATTTCAAAATACATAATAGCTTGGCGACCATAAACAACAACAGCCACGTGAACATAAACTGTTGAGAAATATATCTGAAACGGATCTACTGGATTTTAATATTAAGTGACCGCATATACCAGCTGCTTCTGTCTTCAATTTTAATCTATATAAAAAATGAAATTCATTCATCTTGGGTGCTTTTTTAATGTGTGTACGTATTTATTTATTTATTATTTTGCTCTAACAATAATTAATCAATATTTAATTAAATCAATTACATTTTATTTTACATTTGATTTGTCAATTTCTGCATCTAAACGCCTAAAAACATAAAACATGCTCTATTATACTATTGTTAGCAATTTCTTTATCGTCCAATTTATCTGGTGTACACACTTTTATTTTCATAATAAACTTGTTTGTTAGATTATACACAGTTACAGTGGTCTATAATAAATATTAACAGGTTTTAGTCAAGCTGTTTAGAATGATTGCAGTAGGCTATTTTTTTAAATGTAAATCCCCCCCCAAAAAAAAAAAAAAAAAAAAAAAAAAAACATTGGAAAACAATAACTGTTGTACTTTTTTATACATTTTGTATAATTTCATAGTTTATGCATTATAGTTATAAAAACAAATAAATTTAGCCACTCACATAGAAATCTTAGGCCTTATCCTTTTCTGACAGTTTTAGGGATTTTTAAAAATCCTAAAAAACCTTATTTGTGCTGCAAATCATAATTTCAAACTCAAAAAGTAAATAGTCAGTTCATGCTTTATAAAGCCTTGTCCCGATATTAATAGTCAGTAGTAAGCAGTTTATAAATACAGCTATAAATAGCTTGTTTTTGGTTTATAAGCACATTTATTAAAAAGGAGAGTAAAGGATCAGTTATCTTCCTATGAAAAATAAAAGATAAAAATAAACAAACAACAACACAGATTGATACAGAACTCAGAAATTTTATTGTGGATTTATGATAAAATCAGCCTGTAAATGAATTCATACTCCTCCAAGAAGACACAAGTAGTCACACCAAACTTTTTTAACATGAAGCTAATATACTGAAGATGTTAAATTGCGAATGGGTTTAGGATAGCTTAAATGGTGTGGCCATAGCGATTTATTAAAGTAACAAAAAAAAATACAATCGTTATTTTACTATATCTTTAAATTTTTCATTCCAACTCTTCATAATTTTTTATATACGTAGAAGTCATCATTTGAAGGAAGCACAGTAAGTTCATAGCTTTATCATTTTCAAGAGCCAGCATAAAATTAAAACTATCATAACTTATAAATCAAGCTTGCAATTCTTAGTACCAATAATGGCCACCAGATGGAGCTATAGGAATACTTTTAAATAATTATTGTAAAACAAGTATGATTTAAATCATTTATAGAAATCTTTCAAAGAAAAATAATATGTATTTTATGTATTTTACTGATAAAATGACCCTCACTTAATTAGAATAACAAGCTGAAGTATTGTGAACTGTATATTAAGAATAATTCTTTATAAGCTTTATGGACAGATACGTTTTGAGTGACTCTTGAAGGTTCAGCACCACATCCTCTTTTACCACTGTTTAAAGAATTTATCTTACAGAACAGGTGCGAATGAATTTTGGATAGCTTGAATGGTTTTGTCGTGGTGATTTTTTGAAATAACAGTAAAAAAGGAACCAGTAAATGTCTTTTATTTTTTTTAAAGTGCAGCTTCTAAACACTTCAAAAAATTTACACATAGAAGACCAGTCATTCTGAGGAAATATGCATAGTTGCATGACTATACAACATTATATGGATGATAGAAAATTAAAAAACTATCATACATCTGATGTCACTCTGTCCCTCAGTCACTGTGGGTTAATGTGTGTGTGTGTGTGTGTGTGTGTGTGTGTTAAGTGAATTAGGTGTGAAACTATCAGGGAGCATTTAGTCTCCAGCGCCAACATTTTACAGAACTGCCACTTTCCTGGAGTCTCCAGAATTACTCGGTGTCCGGCTCTAAGAGACTTAAGATCCCAAAAAATGATTTAATTAGAATACCATGAAGTATTGTGAAATACTATATATTAAGGCTTTATATATAGGCTTTATGAACAGATTAGAGTGACTCGTGAAGGACCAGCACCACCTCCTCTTGTTCGATGGTTTGAGGAGTATATCTTCCAGAATCCAGGATTAAGATTTAAGAGCTCATTTTTATTCCACCTCCTTTCCTGAAAGTCTGTCTTGCAGAATTGACTAAAAATTAATCTTCACATTATTTCCTAATTATTTTGCAATTCTTTTTGTCAGTTCTTCTTGACCTGTTTTTCTCTTCCAGCTTTCCTGGACTATTGTATAGCACTCATAAATGATTAAATAAAAAATAATGGTAGTTATTAAGATTGATATGGTTTGGAATTGGTAAAAATGCTTGGAAAAAAATCACAATAAAACAATGTTTTAATGTTTAAGTTTGGAATATTAACTGACGTGAATGAATGCTATATAAACATTGTTCATGTTAACATAATGTTTATGAATGGAATCTTATTGTAAAGTGTTACTAAAGTTATATATATATATATATATTGTTCTGTGAATGTGATTTTAAAGTCTAGATGATTCGGATTAACCCTTTAACTGCCATATCCTTTAAAACCTCACTGCCAGAGGGATATTGTGAATGCATGTGCCCGCTGGGCACAGTTTACCTGATGCCACCGGGGTGGCGATGGCACTGGTGGCTTGAGCCCGCCATCGCTGCTTGCAGCTATATTTATTATTATTTTTCTTCAAGGTTTCGGGGGCTTTTGGGGCCCTTAACATGCTTAAAAAGTCTTGAAAATTGGCACACACATTGGAACCTGCGGCCATTAGGGCCGGGCAGAGACTGATACACGGGCGTGGCACAGGGGCTCTACAGCGCCCCCTGGAATATGGAGGGCCATATATCATACATACTTGCACGTAGACGCACGAAACTCGGTACACATATAGAACTCATCAATACAAACAACTTTCGTATTGCATATCATAGGCTCCGCCCAACAGGAAGTTGGCTATTTAGGGTTTATTATTCATATTTGTCGTCAAAGTTGTGGGGGCTTTTGGGGTCCTTAACATACTCAAAAACTCTTGAAAGTTTGCGCACACTTTGGAATCTGTGGCCTTAAGGAGCCTGCAGAGGCTGGGACCTGGGCGTGGCACAGGGGCTCTACAGCGCCCCCTGGAACACAGTCATAAATGTTGATGTATAGCTCACACATACTTGCACGTATTTATATGAAACTCAGTACACATATAGATCTCATCGTGCCGAACAACTTGCGTATTGCATGTTATAGGCTCCGCCCAACAGGAAGTCAGCTATTTAGAGTTATGTAAAAAGCGTATGCTCTGGAATTTGAAATACTTGTCATAGGTTTTTTACTCGATTGCCGCCAAACTCGGTCAACATGATCTCAAGACACTGGGGATGAAAAATTGCCAGGGGATTTTTGATATCTCAAACGGTTTGCTCGTGGCGAGGCGTTGAAATTATGGCGAGAAATGAGAAACAGGAAGTGTCTAATACCATCCACATAGATTTCCTGATTTTAATCAAACTTCATCAGATTATTCTTTGTATGATGTCGATCACATATATGTGACTATTAGGAGTCAAAGTTATAGCGCCACCAACTGGCAGCAGGAAGTGTATCATTTTCAAAATGCTTTGTATTCAGCATCTTATTTTTACTCGATTAACTTCAAACTTCATCAGAATAATGTTAAAACACAGCCGATATTAATCTGCTAGGGGGATATTGATATCTAAAAATATTGTTGCCGTGGCAACATGTCAAACTTGAATACTTCTCAGGTGATTTTAAGGCATATAACATACTTAGAATTTCATGAAATTCAGAACACATATCAGTATTTATGATAACTAGACACTGGCAAAAGTTCATAAGAGGGCGTGGAAGAGGCACTCTATAGCGCCACCTTTTGTCAAAAGTGGGGGGGTTAGTTTTAGCTACAGACACCAAACTCGGTACAAAAATTGTTCTTATCAAGACGGACAACTTTCTAATTCACAGTCATCAGCTACGATCAACAGGAAGTCAGCTATTTTGATTTGAATGTGGATTTTTTTTACATTTAGCCTTGAATTAATGCATACTGCTCAGATGAGAGTAACACTATACACACCAAACTTTGTCTACATGTTGCCAAAACATTTTATACAACTTAAATTGCCAAAGGATTTTGGATAGCTTGAACGGTTTTGTCGTGGTGATTTTTTTAAATGACAGTAAAAATGGAATTATTAATTGTCCTGCATTTTTAAATTCCAAACACTTCAAAACCTTTTTTCATACAAAAAAAAAGTCATTCTGAGTAAATATGGATAGTTTCACGACTTTACAACACTGTATGGATAACAGAAAATGTAAAAACTGTCAGACATCTCATCTCACTCTGTCCCTCTGTTTGAGTGAGTGTGCTTAGACTTCCATTGTCTGAGAGAAAATGCGCCCCTACAGGTTCAATTCCTGAAAGGGAAATTCGACTGAAAGGGAGGAGACTCTCTTTTAGTTTCATTTTTAAATCGGTTAAAATACAAATAAATACTTAGATTTAATTCACACTGACAAGCTAAACCAACATATATGATTATTACTGGGTCAGGGCTCATTAATAATTGATGTGTGGTCAGTGATACGTGAGAAACACGAGAGATGAATCACCGCTCTGAGCATGAGCGTGTGGAATGACGAGCTCAGAAAAAACGAGTTTATTCTTGTTTTATAGCTTTAACAAATAAAATATTAAAGCGATATCACACAATTCACCAATTAGAACACACCAAGAGCTAAATTCAGATGTTGTTGAACTGTTTGTGTGAAAATGAAATATTCGCGGCTGCCTATCTGAAATCACTGCCTCCGATCAGCGCGTACAGTGTCACAAGTTCAAAACAAACGAATTTATTCTTGTGTAATAGCTTTTTCAAATAAAATATTGCCATAAATGCACACAATACATCCATTATAACACAACACGAGCTAAATGCAGGTGTTTGTGACCCGTTTAAGTGTGCAAGACTATTTGAAAGCGAGACTGGCAGAATAACATATATCTCTCGAGCTGCAGGATTCTGCCTTTCGTCGTACGAACGAACACATCAAGGACAAGATTATTTCAAAATACATAACAGCTTGGCGAATATAAACGAAAACAGCCACGTGAACATAAACTGTTGAGAAATAAATCTGAAGTGGATCTACTGGATTTTAATATTAAGTGACCGCATATACCAGCTGCTTCTGTCTTCAATTTTAATCTATATAAAAAATTAAACTCATTCATCTTGGCTGCTTTTTTTTATATGTGTACGTATTTATTTATTATTTTGCTCTAACAAGACTTAATCTATATTTAATTAAATCAATTACATTTTATTTTACATTTGTTTGTCCATTTCTGCATCTAAACGCCTAAAAACCTAAAACATGCTCTATTATATTGTTAGCAATTTCTTTATCGTCCAATTTATCTGGTGTACACTTTTATTTTCATAATAAACTTGTTTCTTAGATTATACACAGTTACAGTGGTCTATAATAAATATTAACAGGTTTTATTCAAGCTGTTTAGAATGATTGCAGTAGGCTAATTTGTTTTTAATGTAAATCCAAAAAACATAAAATTAAATAAATAAAAAACATTGGAAAACAATAACTGTTGTACTTTTTTATACATTTTGTATAATTTCATAGTTTATGCATTATAGTTATAAAAACAAATAAATTTAGCCACTCACATAGAAATCTTAGGCCTTATCCTTTTCTGACAGTTTTAGGGTTTTTTTAAAAATCCTAAAAAACCTTATTTGTGCTGCAGATAATAATTTCAAACTAATTTGATACTGACCTCTGACATCCTGTGACATGATATTTATTTGAATTTACATAATCTCATGGATGTAACAGTAAATCTGTTCAGCTCACAGATCAAGACTAAGCTGTAATGCAAGCAGAACTTTCACAAATGCTTGTAGGTCAATAAAATCATTACAAAACACTTACAAATCATTTAAGGGATTTTATAACACTGTAAAATAATGTCTAATTTGTTAACATTAGCAAATGCATTGATAACACTTTATAATAACTGCACTCATTAGTAAATAGTCAGTTCATGCTTTATAAAGCCTTGTCCCAATATTAATAGTCAGTAGTAAGCAGTTTATAAATACAGCTATAAATAGCTTGTTCTTGGTTTATAAGCACATTTATTAAAAAAGAGAGTAAAGGGTCAGTTATCTTCCTATGAAACATAAAACAATAAAAATAAACAAACAACAACACAGATTGGTACAGAACTCAGAAATGTTATTGTGGATTTATGATAAACTCAGCCTGTAAATGAATTCATTCTCCTCCAAGAAGACACAAGTAGTTCACACCAAACTGTTTTAACATGAAGCCATATACTGAAGATGTTAAATTTCGAATGGGTTTAGGATACCTTAAATGGTGTGGCCATAGCGATATATTAAGTGAACATGAAATAATACAATAGTTATTTTACTATATCTTTAAAATTTTTAATTCCAACTCTTCATAATTTTTTATATACGTAGAAATCATCATTTGAAGGAAGCACAGTAAGTTTCATAGCTTTATCATTTTCAAGAGCCAGCATAAAATTAAAACTATCATAACATATAAATCAAGCTTGCAATTCTTAGTACCAATAATGGCCACCAGATGGAGCTATAGGATTACTTTTAAATAATTATTGTAGAAACAAGTATGATTTAAATCATTTATAGAAATCTTTCAAAGAAAAATAATATGTATTTTATGTATTTCCTGATAAAATGACCCTCCCTTAATTAGAATAACAAGCTGAAGTATTGTGAACCGTATATTAAGAATAATTCTTTATAGGCTTTATGGACAGATACGTTTTGAGTGACTCTTGAAGGATCAGCACCACATCCTCTTTTACCACTGTTTAAAGAATGTATCTTACAGTACAGGTGCGGATGAATTTTGAATGGCTTGAATGGTTTTGTCGTGATGATTTTTTGAAATAACAGTAAAAAGTAACCAGTAAATGTCTTTTATTTTTTTTAAGTGCAGCTTCTAAACACTTCAAAAAAATGTACACATAGAAGACAAGTCATTCTGAGGAAATATGCATAGTTTCATGACTATACAACACTATATGGATGATAGAAAATTAAAAAACTATCATACATCTGATGTCACTCTGTCTCTCTGTCACTGTGGGTAATGTGTGTGTGTGTTAAGTGAATTAGGTGTGAAACTATCAGTGAGCATTTAGTCTCCAGCGCCAACATTTTACAGAACTGCCACTTTCCTGGAGTCTCAGAATTACAATGTGTCAGGTTCTGAGAGATCTAAGATTCCAAAAAATGATTTAATTAGAATACCATGAAGTATTGTGAAATACTATATATTAAGACTTTATATATAGGCTTTATGAACAGATTAGAGTGACACGTGAAGGACCAGCACCACCTCCTCTTGTCCGATGGTTTGAGGAATATATCTTCCAGAATCCGGGATTAAGATTTAGGAGCTCATTTTTATTCCACCTCCTTTCCTGAAAGTCTGTCTTGCAGAATTGACTAAAAATTAATCTTCACATTAATTCCTAATTATTTTGCAATTATTTTTGTCAGTTCTTCTTGACCTGTTTTTTTTTTTCTTCTTCTTTTCTGACCTCATGACCCAGTCAGCATTTTTGTACAATGGTCAAGTCTTAACTTATCTATTTCTGTATTGCATTTGTGTTTGATATTTCTCATGGGTATTTCATAATTTTCGACTTTGAGTTAAAACAGTTTGAGTTAAAACTCTTTTTTAGCGCATTTCATCTGTAAGAAAACATGCCTTATAATTCTGCACACATGAATATAAGGAGTTTTTCTCTTCCAGCTTTCCAGGACTATTGTATAGCACTCATAAATGATTAAATAAAAAATAATGGTAGTTATTAAGATTGATATGGTTTGGAATTGGTAAAATGTGCTTGGAAAAAAATCACAATAAAACTATGTTTTAATGTTTAAATTTGGAATATTAACTGACATGAATGAATGCTATATAAATATTGTTCATGTTAACATAATGTTTATGAATGAAATCTTATTGTAAAGTGTTACTTAATATATATACACATATATATATATATATATATATATATATATATATATATATATATATATATATATATATATATATTGTTCTGTCAATGTGATTTTAAAGTCTAGATGATTCGGATTAACCCTTTAACTGCCATATCCTTTAAAACCTCACTGCCAGAGGGATATTGTGAATGCATGTGCCCGCTTGGGCACAGTTTACCTGATGCCACCGGGGTGGCGATGGCATTGGTGGCTTGAGCCCGCCATCGCTGCTTGCAGCTATATTATTAGGGCTCAAGCCCAAAGGGCGAGAGGCCTATTGTTTTCCTTAGGATTATTTTTTATTATTATTATTATTATTATTTTTTTCCAACGTCTCGGGGGCTTTTGGGGCCCTTAACGTGCTTAAAAAGTCTTGAAAATTGGCACACAGATTGGAACCTGCGGCCATTAGGGCCGGGCAGAGACTGATACACGGGCGTGGCACAGGGGCTCTACAGCGCCCCCTGGAATATGGAGGGCCATATATCATACATTCTTGCTCGTAGACGTATGAAACTCGGTACACATATAAATCTCATCAATCCAAACAACTTTTGTATTGCATATCATAGGCTCCGCCCAACAGGAAGTTGGCTATTTAGGGTTTAGTATTCAAATTTTTTGTCAAAGTTGTGGGGGCTTTTAGGGTCCTTAACATACTCAAAAACTCTTGAAAATTTGCGCACACTTTGGAATTGGTGGCCTTTAGGAGCCTGCAGAGGCTGGGACCCGGGCGTGGCACAGGGGCTCTACGGCGCCCCCTGGAACACAGTCAGAAATGTTGATGTATAGCTCACACATACTTGCACATATTCTTATGAAACTCAGTACACATATAGATCTCATCGTGCCGAACAACTTTCGTATTGCATGTCATAGGCTCCGCCCATCAGGAAGTCAGCTATTTAGAGTTATGTAAAAAGCGCATGCTCTGGAATTTGAAATACTTGTCATAGGTTTTTTTCTCGATTGCCGCCAAACTCGGTCAACGTGATCTCAAGACACTGGGGATGAAAAATTGCCAGGGGATTTTTGATATCTCAAACGGTTTGCTCGTGGCGAGGCGTTGAAATTATGGCGAGAAATGAGAAACAGGAAGTGTCTAATACCGTCCACATACATTTCCTGATTTTAATCAAACTTCATCAGATTATTCGTTGTATGATGTCGATCGCATATATGTGACTATTAGGAGTCAAAGTTATAGCGCCACCAACTGGCAGAAGGAAGTGTGTCATTTTCAAAATGACTTGAATTCAGCATCTTATTATTACTCGATTTGCTTCAAACTTCATCAGAATAATGTTAAAACACAGCCGATATAAATCTGCAAGGGGGATATTGATATCTAAAAAATTGTTGGCATGGCAACATGTCAAACTGGAATACTTCTCAGGTGATTTTGAGGCAAATAACATACTTAGAATTTCACAAAACTCTGAACACACATCAGTATTTCTGATAGGAACTTAAATTGTGAATGGATTTTGGATAGCTTGAATGATTTTGCAGTGGTGATTTTTTTAAATGACCTTACAAAGGGAATCATTATTGTATTTTTAAATTGCAGCTTCCAAACACGTCAAAGAATTTTTTCATACAGATGAAAAGTCATTCTGAGGAAATATGCATAGTTTCACGACTTTACAACACTGTATGGATAACAGAAAATTAAAAAACTGTCAGACATCTCATCTCACTCTGTCCCTCAGTTTGAGTGTGTGTGCTTCAGACTTCCATTGTCTGAGAGAAATTGCGCCCCTACAGGTGCAATTACCGGACTTTTACTTTCACTTTTAAATCGGTTAAAAATACAAATAAATACTTAGATTTAATTCACACTGACAAGCTAAACCAACATATCTGATTATTACCGGTTCAGGGCTCATGGATAAATTATTTCTGGCCAGAGATACGTGAGAAATAGGAGAGATGAATCACCGCTGTGATCACAAGCGTCTGGAGTAAAGAGCTCAGAGAAAACGAATTTATTCCTGTTTTAAAGCTTTTAAAAATAAATTATTACAGCGATATCACACAATCAACCAATTAGAACACACCAAGAGCTAAATTAAGATGTTTTTTAACTGTTTGTGTGAAAATGAAATATTTGTGGCTGCCTATCTGAAATCACGCCTCCGATCAGCGCGCACAGTGTCGAGCTCAAAACAAACGAATTTATTCTTGTTTAAGAGCTTTTTTAAATAAAATATTACCACAAATGCACACAATAAACCCATTGTAACACTACAAGAGCTAAATGCAGGTGTTTGTGACCTGTTTAAGTGTGCAAGACTATTT
Source organism: Carassius auratus (assembly GCF_003368295.1). Taxonomy (NCBI): domain Eukaryota; kingdom Metazoa; phylum Chordata; class Actinopteri; order Cypriniformes; family Cyprinidae; genus Carassius; species Carassius auratus. The sequence continues at coordinate 23,187 of NW_020528100.1, forward strand.
GAAAGCGCGACTGGCAGAATAACATATATCTCTCCAGCTGCAGGATTCTGGCTTTCGTCGTACGAACGAACACATAACGGACAAGATTATTTCAAAACACATAATAGCTTGGCGAATATAAACGAAAACAGCCACGTGAACATAAACTGTTGAGAAATAAATCTGAAGTGGATCTACTGGATTTGAATATTAAAGTGACAACATTTACCACTTGCTTCTGTCTTCAATTGTAATCTATATAAAAAAGGAAACTCATTCTTGGCTGCTTTTTAATGTGTGCGTATTTATTTATTTACCTTTTTATACATTTTGTATAATTTCATAGTTTGTGTATTACAATAAAAACAAAATCTCATGGATGTAACAGTACATCTGTTCAGCTCACAGATCAATACTAAGCTGTAATGCAAGCAGAACTTTCACAAATGCTTATGAGTAATTTAAGGATTTGATAACACTGTAAAATAATGTCTAATTTGTTAACATTAGCAAATGCATTGATAACACTTTATAATAACTGCACTCATTAGTAAATAGTCAGTTTCATGCTTTATAAAGCCTTGTCCCAATATTAATAGTCAGTAGTAAGCAGTTTATAAATACAGCTATAAATAGCTTGTCTTGGTTTATAAGCACATTTATTAAAAAGGAGAGTAAGTTATCTTCCTATGAAAAATAAAAGATAAAAATAAACAAACAACAACACAGATTGATACAGAACTCAGAAATTTTATTGTGGATTTATGATAAAATCAGCCTGTAAATGAATTCATACTCCTCCTCATACTACTCCATACTCCTTTTTCAACATGATGCCAATATACTGAGATGTTAAATTGTGAATGGGTTTAGGATAGCTTAAATGGTGTTGCCATAGAGATTTATTAAAGTAACATAAAAAAATACAATAGTTATTTTACTATATCTTTACAATTTTTCATTCTAACTCTTCATAATTTTTTATATAAGTAGAAGTCCTCATTTGAAGGAAGCACAGTAAGTTTCATAGCTTTATTTTTTTCAAGAGCCAGCATAAAATTAAAACTATCATAACTTATAAATCAAGCTTGCAATTCTTAGTACCTATAATGGCCACCAGAGGGAGCTATAGGATTACTTTTAAATAATTATTGTAGAAACTAGTATGATTTAAATCATTTATAAAAATCTTTCAAATAAAATAATATATATTTTAGGAATTTTACTGATAAAATGACCCTCACTTAATTAGAATAACAAGCTGAAGTATTGTGAACTGTATATTAAGAATAATTCTTTATAGGCTTTATGGACAGATACGTTTTGAGTGACTCTTGAAGGTTCAGCATCACATCCTCTTTTACCACTGTTTAAAGAATTAATCTTACAGAACAGGTGTGAATGAATTTTGGATAGCTTGAATGGTTTTGTCGTGGTGATTTTTTGAAATAACAGTAAAAAAGGAACCAGTAAATGTCTTTTTATTTTTTTAAAGTGCAGCTTCTAAACACTTCAAAAAAAAATGTACACATAGAAGACAAGTCATTCTGAGGAAATATGCATAGGTTTCAATGACTATACAACACTTATATGGATGATAGACATGAAAAACTATCATACATCTGATGTCACTCTGTCCCTCTGTCACTGTGGGTAATGGTGTGTGTGTGTGTGTGTGTTAAGTGAATTTAGGTGTGAAACTATCAGTGAGCATTTAGTCTCCAGCGCCAACATTTTACAGAACTGCCACTTTCCTGGAGTCTCAGAATTACAATGTGTCAGGTTCTGAGAGATCTAGAATTCCAAAAAATGATTTAATTAGAATACCATGAAGTATTGTGAAATACTATATATTAAGACTTTATATATAGGCTTAATGAACAGATTAGAGTGACTCGTGAAGGACCAGCACCACCTCCTCTTGTCGATGGTTTGAGGAATATATCTTCCAGAATCCGGGATTAAGATTTAGGAGCTCATTTTTATTCCACCTCCTCTTCCTGAAAGTCTGTCTTGCAGAATTGACTAAAAATTAATCTTCACATTATTTCCTAATTATTTTGCAATTCTTTTTGTCAGTTCTTCTTGACCCTGTTTTTCTCTTCCAGCTTTCCTGGACTATTGTATAGCACTCATAAATGATTAAATAAAAATAATGGTAGTTATTAAGATTGATATGGTTTGGAATTGGTAAAATGTGCTTGGAAAAAAATCACAATAAAACAATGTTTTAATGTTTAAGTTTGGAATATTAACTGACATGAATGAATGCTATATAAATATTGTTCATGTTAACATAATGTTTATGAATGGAATCTTATTGTAAAGTGTTACTAAGTTATAATATAATTATATATTGAATGTGATTTAAAGTCTAGATGATTCGGATTAACCCTTTAACTGCATATCTTAAACCTATGCCAGATATATTGTATGCATGTTGCCGCTGGGCACAAGTTTGATTTAAAGTGCTAGAATTGGATGGCTTGAGCCGCCACGTTGCTGCAGCTAAATTTAAAACCTCAAGCCAGTGATATTGATGCAGCATGCCGCGCTCACAGTTTTCCTTAGGATTGCCACTTGGGCTATGGATTGGGGCTGAGCACGCCTATCTGCTTTGCAGCTATATATTATTATTATTATTTTTTTTTCAACGTCTCGGGGGCTTTGGGGCCCTTAACGTGCTTAAAAAGTCTTGAAAATTGGCACACAGATTGGAACCTTGCGGCCATTAGGGCGGGCAGAGACTGATTACACGGGCTGTGGCACAGGGGCCTCTACAGCGCCCCCTGGAAATACTGGGATGGTGCCATATATCATACATTCTTTGCTCGTAGACGTATGAAACGTCGGTACACATATAAATCTCATCAATCCAAACAACTTTGTATTGCATATCATAGGCTCCGCCCAACAGGAAGTTGGCTATTTAGGGTTTAGTATTCAATTTTCGCAAAGTTGTGGGGGCTTTGGGGGTCCTTAACATACTCAAAAACTCTTGAAAATTTGCGCACACTTTGGAATCTGTGGCCTTTAGGAGCCTGCAGAGGCTGGGACCCGGGCGTGGCACAGGGGCTCTACGGCGCCCCCTGGAACACAGTCAGAAATGTTGATGTATAGCTCACACATACTTGCACATATTCATATGAAACTCAGTACACATATAGATCTCATCGTGCCGAACAACTTTCGTATTGCATGTCATAGGCTCCACCCAACAGGAAGTCAGCTATTTAGAGTTATGTAAAAAGCGCATGCTCTGGAATTTGAAATACTTGTCATAGGTTTTTTTCTCGATTGCCGCCAAACTCGGTCAACATGATCTCAAGACACTGGGGATGAAAAATTGCCAGGGGATTTTTGATATCTCGAACGGTTTGCTCGTGGCGAGGCGTTGAAATTATGGCGAGAAATGAGAAACAGGAAGTGTCTAATACCGTCCACATACATTTCCTGATTTTAATCAAACTTCATCAGATTATTCGTTGTATGATGTCGATCGCATATATGTGACTATTAGGAGTCAAAGTTATAGCGCCACCAACTGGCAGAAGGAAGTGTGTCATTTTCAAAATGATTTGAATTCAGCATCTTATTATTACTCGATTTGCTTCAAACTTCATCAGAATAATGTTAAAACACAGCCGATATAAATCTGCAAGGGGGATATTGATATCTAAAAAATTGTTGGCGTGGCAACATGTCAAACTGGAATACTTCTCAGGTGATTTTGAGGCAAATACCATACTTAGAATTTCACAAAACTCTGAACACACATCAGTATTTCTGATAGGAACTTAAATTGTGAATGGATTTTGGATAGCTTGAATGGTTTTGCCGTGGTGATTTTTTGAAATTACCTTACAAAGGGAATCATTATTGTATTTTTAAAATGCAGCTTCCAAACACGTCAAAGAATTTTTTCATACAGATGAAAAAGTCATTCTGAGGAAATATGCATAGTTTCAAGACTTTACAACACTGTATGGATAACAGAAAATTAAAAAACTCTCAGACATCTCATCTCACTTTGTCCCTCTGTTTGAGTATGTGTGCTTCAGACTTCCATTGTCTGAGAGAAATTGCGCCCCTACAGGTGCAATTACCGGACTTTTACTTTCACTTTTAAATCGGTTAAAAATACAAATAAATACTTAGATTTAATTCACACTGACAAGCTAAACCAACATATCTGATTATTACCGGTTCAGGGCTCATGGATAAATTATTTCTGGCCAGAGATACGTGAGAAATAGGAGAGATGAATCACCGCTGTGATCACGAGAGTCTGGAGTAAAGAGCTCAGAAAAAAACTAATTTATTCCTGTTTTATAGCTTTTCAAAATAAATTATTACAGCGATATCACACAATCAACCAATTAGAACACACCAAGAGCTAAATTCAGATGTTTTTGAACTGTTTGTGTGAAAATGAAATATTTGTGGCTGCCTATCTGAAATCACGCCTCCGATCAGCGCTTACAGTGTCGAGCTCAAAACAAACGAATTTATTCTTGTTTAAGAGCTTTTTTAAATAAAACATTACCACAAATGCACACAATAAACCCATTGTAACACAACAAGAGCTAAATGCAGGTGTTTGTGACCCGTTTAAGTGTGCAAGACTATTTGAAAGCGCGACTGGCAGAATAACATATATCTCTCGAGCTGCAGGATTCTGGCTTTCGTCGTACGAACGAACACATCACGGACAAGATTATTTCAAAACACATAATAGCTTGGCGACTATAAACGAAAACAGCCACGTGAACATAAACTGTTGAGAAATATATCTGAAGTGGATCTACTGGATTTTAATATTAAGTGACCGCATATACCAGCTGCTTCTGTCTTCAATTTTAATCTATATAAAAATGAAATTCATTCATCTTGGCTGCTTTTTTAATGTGTGTACGTATTTATTTATTTATTTATTATTTTGCTCTAACAAGAATTAATCTATATTTAATTAAATCAATTACATTTTATTTACATTTGATTTGTCCATATCTGCATCTAAACGCCTAAAAACCTAAAACATGCTCTATTATACTATTGTTAGCAATTTCTTTATCGTCCAATTTATCTGGTGTACACACTTTTATTTTCATAATAAACTTGTTTGTTAGATTATACACAGTTACAGTGGTCTATAATAAATATTAACAGGTTTTATTCAAGCTGTTTAGAATGATTGCAGTAGGCTAATTTTTTTTAATGTAAATCCAAAAAAAAAAAAAAAAAAAAAAAAAAAAACATTGGAAAACAATGACTGTTGTACTTTTTTATACATTTTGTATAATTTCATAGTTTATGCATTATAGTTATAAAACAAATAAATGTAGCCACTCACATAGAAATCTTAGGCCTTATCCTTTTCTGACAGTTTTAGGGATTTTTAAAAATCCTAAAAAACCCTAATTTGTGCTGCAAATAATAATTTCAAACTCAAAAAGTAAATAGTCAGTTCATGCTTTATAAAGCCTTGTCCCAATATTAATAGTCAGTAGTAAGCAGTTTATAAACACAGCTATAAATAGCTTGTTTTTGGTTTATAAGCACATTTATTAAAAAGGAGAGTAAAGGATCAGTTATCTTCCTATGAAAAATAAAAGATAAAAATAAACAAACAACAACACAGATTGATACAGAACAGAAAAATAAATTTTATTGTGGATTTATGATAAAATCAGCCTGTAAATGAATTCATACTCCTCCTCATACTACTCCATACTCCTTTTTCAACATGATGCCAATATACTGAGATGTTAAATTGTGAATGGGTTTAGGATAGCTTAAATGGTGTTGCCATAGAGATTTATTAATGTAACATAAAAAAATACAATAGTTATTTTACTATATCTTTAAAATTTTTCATTCTAACTCTTCATAATTTTTTATATAAGTAGAAGTCCTCATTTGAAGGAAGCACAGTAAGTTTCATAGCTTTTTCATTTTCAAGAGCCAGCCTAAAATTAAAACTATCATAACTTATAAATCAAGCTTGCAATTCTTAGTACCAATAATGGTCACCAGAGGGAGCTATAGGATTACTTTTAAATAATTATTGTAGAAACGAGTATGATTTCAATAATTTATAGAAATCTTTCAAATAAAATAATATGTATTTTAGGAATTTTACTGATAAAAATGACCCTCACTTAATTAGAATAACAAGCTGAAGTATTGTGAACTGTATATTAAGAATAATTCTTTATAGGCTTTATGGACAGATACGTTTTGAGTGACTCTTGAAGGATCAGCACCACATCCTCTTTTACCACTGTTTAAAGAACTAATCTTACAGAACAGGTGTGAATGAATTTTGGATAGCTTGAATGGTTTTGTCGTGGTGATTTTTTGAAATAATAGTAAAAAAGGAACCAGTAAATGTCTTTTTATTTTTTTTAAAGTGCAGCTTCTAAACACTTTAAAAAAATGTACACATAAAAGACAAGTCATTCTGAGGCATATTTCCTCAGAATGACTGGTCTCATGACAATAGTTTCATGACTATACAACACTATATGGATGATAGAAAATAAAAAAACTATCATACATCTAATGTCACTCAGTCCCACTGTCACTGTGGGTAGTGTGTGTGTGTTGTGTGTGTGTTAAGTGAATTAGGTGTGAAACTATCAGGGAGCATTTAGTCTCCAGCGCCAACATTTTACAGAACTGCCACTTTCCTGGAGTCTCCAGAATTACTCGGTGTCAGGCTCTGAGAGACTTAAGATCCCAAAAAATGATTTAATTAGAATACCATGAAGTATTGTGAAATACTATATATTAAGGCTTTATATATAGGCTTTATGAACAGATTAGAGTGACTCGTGAAGGACCAGCACCACCTCCTCTTGTTCGATGGTTTGAGGAGTATATCTTCCAGAATCCAGGATTAAGATTTAAGAGCTCATTTTTATTCCACCTCCTTTCCTGAAAGTCTGTCTTGCAGAATTGACTAAAAATTAATCTTCACATTATTTCCTAATTATTTTGCAATTCTTTTTGTCAGTTCTTCTTGACCTGTTTTTCTCTTCCAGCTTTCCTGGACTATTGTATAGCACTCATAAATGATTAAATAAAAAATAATGGTAGTTATTAAGATTGATATGGTTTGGAATTGGTAAAAATGCTTGGAAAAAAATCACAATAAAACAATGTTTTAATGTTTAAGTTTGGAATATTAACTGACATGAATGAATGCTATATAAACATTGTTCATGTTAACATAATGTTTATGAATGGAATCTTATTGTAAAGTGTTACTAAAGTTATATATATATATATATTGTTCTGTGAATGTGATTTTAAAGTCTAGATGATTCGGATTAACCCTTTAACTGCCATATCCTTTAAAACCTCACTGCCAGAGGGATATTGTGAATGCATGTGCCCGCTGGGCACAGTTTACCTGATGCCACCGGGGTGGCGATGGCACTGGTGGCTTGAGCCCGCCATCGCTGCTTGCAGCTATATTTATTATTATTATTATTATTTTTCTTCAAGGTTTCGGGGGCTTTTGGGGCCCTTAACATGCTTAAAAAGTCTTGAAAATTGGCACACACATTGGAACCTGCGGCCATTAGGGCCGGGCAGAGACTGATACACGGGCGTGGCACAGGGGCTCTACAGCGCCCCCTGGAATATGGAGGGCCATATATCATACATACTTGCACGTAGACGTACGAAACTCGGTACACATATAGAACTCATCAATACAAACAACTTTCGTATTGCATATCATAGGCTCCGCCCAACAGGAAGTTGGCTATTTGGGGTTTATTATTCATATTTGTCGTCAAAGTTGTGGGGGCTTTTGGGGTCCTTAACATACTCAAAAACTCTTGAAAGTTTGCGCACAATTTGGAATCTGTGGCCTTTAGGAGCCTGCAGAGGCTGGGACACGGGCGTGGCACAGGGGCTCTACAGCGCCCCCTGGAACACAGTCATAAATGTTGATGTATAGCTCACACATACTTGCACGTATTAATATGAAACTCAGTACACATATAGATCTCATCGTGCCGAACAACTTGCGTATTGCATGTCATAGGCTCCGCCCAACAGGAAGTCAGCTATTTAGAGTTATGTAAAAAGCGCATGCTCTGGAATTTGAAATACTTGTCATAGGTTTTTTACTCGATTGCCGCCAAACTCGGTCAACATGATCTCAAGACACTGGGGATGAAAAATTGCCAGGGGATTTTTGATATCTCAAACGGTTTGCTCGTGGCGAGGCGTTGAAATTATGGCGAGAAATGAGAAACAGGAAGTGTCTAATACCATCCACATACATTTCCTGATTTTAATCAAACTTCATCAGATTATTCTTTGTATGATGTCGATCGCATATATGTGACTATTAGGAGTCAAAGTTATAGCGCCACCAACTGGCAGCAGGAAGTGTGTCATTTTCAAAATGCTTTGTATTCAGCATCTTATTTTTACTCGATTTGCTTCAAACTTCATCAGAATAATGTTAAAACACAGCCTATATTAATCTGCTAGGGGGATATTGATATCTAAAAATATTGTTGCCGTGGCAACATGTCAAACTTGAATACTTCTCAGGTGATTTTAAGGCATATAACATACTTAGAATTTCATGAAATTCAGAACACATATCAGTATTTATGATAACTAGACACTGGCAAAAGTTCATAAGAGGGCGTGGAAGAGGCACTCTATAGCGCCACCTTTTGTCAAAAGTGGGGGGGTTAGTTTTAGCTACAGACACCAAACTCGGTACAAAAATTGTTCTTATCAAGACGGACAACTTTCTAATTCACAGTCATCAGCTACGATCAACAGGAAGTCAGCTATTTTGATTTGAATGTGGATTTTTTTTTACATTTAGCTGTGAATTAATGCATACTGCTCAGAGGAGAGTAACACTATACACACCAAACTTTGTCTACATGATGCCAAAACATTTTAAACAACTTAAATTGCCAAAGGATTTTGGATAGCTTGAACGGTTTTGTCGTGGTGATTTTTTTAAATGACAGTAAAAATGGAATTATTAATTGTCCTGCATTTTTAAATTCCAAACACTTCAAAACCTTTTTTCATACAGAAAAAAAGTCATTCTGAGTAAATATGGATAGTTTCACGACTTTACAACACTGTATGGATAACAGAAAATTTAAAAAACTGTCAGACATCTCATCTCACTCTGTCCATCTGTTTGAGTATTATGTGCTGAGACTTACATTGTCTGAGAGAAAATGCGCCCCTACAGGTGCAATTCCTGAAAGGGAAATTCGACTGAAAGGGAGGAGACTCTCTTTTAGTTTCATTTTTAAATCGGTTAAAATACAAATAAATACTTAGATTTAATTCACACTGACAAGCTAAACCAACATATATGATTATTACCGGGTCAGGGCTCATTAATAATTGATGTGTGGTCAGTGATACGTGAGAAACACGAGAGATGAATCACGCTCTGAGCAGGAGCGTGTGGAATGATGAGCTCAGAAAAAACGAGTTTATTCTTGTTTTATAGCTTTTAAAATTAAAATATTAAAGCGATATTACACAATTCACCAATTAGAACACACCAGGAGCTAAATTCAGATGTTTTTGAACTGTTTGTGTGAAAATGAAATATTCGCGGCTGCCTATCTGAAATCACTGCCTCCGATCAGCGCGCACAGTGTCACAAGTTCAAAACAAACGAATTTATTCTTGTTTAAGAGCTTTTTCAAATAAAATATTGTCATAAATGCACACAATACACCCATTATAACACAACACGAGCTAAATGCAGGTGTTTGTGACCCGTTTAAGTGTGCAAGACTATTTGAAAGCGCAACTGGCAGAATAACATATCTCTCGAGCTGCAGGATTCTGCCTTTCGTCGTAAGAACGAACACATCACGGACAAGATTATTTCAAAATACATAATAGCTTGGCTAATATAAACGAAAACAGCCACGTGAACATAAACTGTTGAGAAATAAATCTGAAGTGGATATACTGGATTTTAATATTAAGTGACCGCATATACCAGCTGCTTCTGTCTTCAATTTTAATCTATATAAAAAATTAAACTCATTCATCTTGGCGGCTTTTTTAATGTGTGTACGTATTTATTTATTATTTTGCTCTAACAAGAATTAATCTATATTTAATTAAATCAATTACATTTTATTTTACATTTGATTTGTCCATTTCTGCATCTAAACGCCTAAAAACCTAAAACATGCTCTATTATACTATTGTTAGCAATTTCTTTATCGTCCAATTTATCTGGTGTACACACTTTTATTTTCATAATAAACTCGTTTGTTAGATTATACACAGTTATAGTGGTCTATAATAAATATTGACAGGTTTTATTCAAGCTGTTTAGAATGATTGCCGTAGGCTAATTTTTTAAAATGTAAATCCAAAAACAAAATAAAAAATAAATAAAATAAAAATAAATAAATAAAAAACACTGGAAAAGAATAACTTGTACTTTTTTATACATTTTGTATAGTTTCATAGTTTATGCATTATAGTTATAAAAACTAACAAATTTAGCCACTCACATAGAAATCTTAGGCCTTATCCTTTTCTGACAGTTTTAGGAATTTTTAAAAATCCTAAAAAACCTTATTTGTGCTGCAAATAATAATTTCAAACTAATTTAAAACTGACCTCTGACATCCTGTGACATGATATTTATTTGAATTTACATAATCTCATGGATGTAACAGTAAATCTGTTCAGCTCACAGATCAAGACTAAGCTGTAATGCAAGCAGAACTTTCACAAATGCTTGTAGGTCAATAAAATCATTACAAAACACTTACAAATCATTTAAGGGATTTGATAACACTGTAAAATAATGTCTAATTTGTTAACATTAGCAAATGCATTGATAACACTTTATAATAACTGCACTCATTAGTAAATAGTCAGTTCATGCTTCATAAAGCCTTGTCCCAATATTAATAGTCAGTAGTAAGCAGTTTATAAATACAGCTATAAATAGCTCATTTATTAAAAAGGAGAGTAAAGGGTCAGTTATCTTCCTATGAAAAATAAAAAAAATAAAAATAAACAAACAACAACACTGATTGATACAGAAATCAGAAATGTTATTGTGGATTTATGATAAACTCAGCCTGTAAATGAATTCATTCTCTTCCAAGAAGACACAAGTAGTTCACACCAAACTTTTTTTAAAATGAAGCCATATACTGAAGATGTTAAATTGCAAATGGGTTTAGGATACCTTAAATGGTGTGGCCATAGAGATTTATTAAAGTAACATAAAAAAAATACAATAGTTATTTTACTATATCTTTAAAAATTTTAATTCCAACTCTTCATAATTTTTTATATACGTAGAAGTCATCATTTGAAGGAAGCACAATAAGTTTCATAGCTTTATTATGTTCAGGAGCCAGCATAAAATTAAAACTATCATAACTTATAAATCAAGCTCGCAATTCTTAGTACCAATAATGGCCACTAGATGGAGATATAGGATTACTTTAAAATAATTATTGTAGAAACGAGTATGATTTAAATCATTTATAGAGATCTTTCAAAGAAAAATATGTATTTTATGTATTTTACTGATAAAATGACCCTCACTTAATTAGAATAACATGCTGAAGTATTGTGAAATACTGTATATTAAGTATAATTCTTAATAGGCTTTATGGACAGATAAGTTTTGAGTGACTCTTGAAGGATCAGCACCACATCCTCTTTTACCACTGTTTAAAGAATTTATCTTACAGAACAGTTGCGAATGAATTTGGATAGCTTAAATGGTTTTGTCGTGGTGATTTTTTGAAATAACAGTAAAAAAGGAACCAGTAAATGTCTTTTATTGTTTTAAAGTGCAGCTTCTAAACACTTCAAAAAAATGTACACATAGAAGACAAGTCATTCTGAGGAAATATGCATAGTTTCACGACTTTACAACACTGTATGGATAAAAGAAAATGTGAAAACTGTCAGACTTCTCAACTGACATGATCTCACTCTGGCCACTCTGTGTGAGGAAAGGGAGGGGGAGAGGGAGGGGGAGTGTGAGGGGGTTGGTGACTGTGAATTTTTGGTGACTGACAGTGTGTGTGGACTGTAGGGAGGTGCTGTCTGGCAGAGAGAGAGAGAGAGAGAGAGAGACCTAATCATCCCTTTAATAATCAGGAAAAAAAATCTGTATTTTAAATTGTTATTGTTTTTGTTGTTGCTAATGGTGGCGTTTTTTTCCTTTCATTACAGGTTAAGAAATCTCTTAGGCCTTATCCTTTTCTGACAGTTTTAGGGATTTAAAAACATCCTAAGAATCCTTATTTGTGCTGCAAATAATAATTTCAAACTTATTTGATACTGACCTATGACAACCTGTGACATGACATTTATTAATCTCATGGATGTAACAGTAAAACTCTTCAACTGACAGATTAAGCTGCAATGCAAGCAAAACTATTTCACAAATGCTTATAGGTCATTAAAATCATTACAAAACACTAATAAATTATTTAAGGATTTGGTAACACTGTAAAATAATGTCTAATTTGTTAACATTAGTAAATGCATTGGTAACACTTTATAATAACTGCACTCATTAGCTAAGCATTAGTAAATAGTTCATGATTATAAAGCCTTTTCCCTTAATAATAGTCATTATTAAGCAGTAATACATCTTTAAATAAATATAAAAATAAGGTGTTACTAAAGTTCTATATATTGTTCTGTGTATGTGATTTCAAAGTCTAGATTGGTCGGATTAACCCTTTAACTGCCGCATCCCTTTAAACTTGATTGTCAGAGGGTTACTGTAAATGCTTATGCCCGCTGGGCACAGTTTTCCCGATGCCACCGGGGTGGCGTTGCACTGACGGCTTGAGCCCGACATCGCTGCTTGCAGCTATATTTATTATTATTATTTTTATTTTTTATTAAACCTTCCGGGGTGTTTTGGGGGCCTTAACATGCTCAAAAACTCTTGAAAATTGGCACACACATTGGAATCTGCGGCCATCAGGACGCCGCAGAGGATGGGACCCGGGCGTGGCACAGGGGCTCTACAGCGCCCCCTGGAAGACAGTCAGAATTCTTGAACCATAGCTCACACACACTTGCATGTATTTATATCAAACTCGGTACACTTATAGATCTCATTGAGCCGAACAACTTTCACACTTTATGTCATAGGCTCCGCCCAACAGGAAGTCAGCTATTCAGGGCTGTTTAAAAAAAGCATGCTCTGGAATTTGAAATACTCCTCTGAGGTTTTCAACCCGTTCGCCACGAAACTCGGTGAACATGATCTCAAGACATTGAGGATGAAAAATTGCGAGGGGATTTTTGATATCTCGAACGGTTTGCCCGTGGCGAGGCATGGAACTTATGGCGAGAAATGAGAAACAGGAAATGTCTAATAACATCCACATACATTTCCTGAATTTGATCAAACTTCATGGGTTTGTTCGTTGTATGATACCGATTGTATATATGTGGCTATTAAGAGTCAACGTTATAGCGCCACCAACTGGCAGCAGGAAGTGTGTCATTTTCCAAATGCTTTGAATTCAGCATCTTATTTTTACTCGATTTACTTAAAACTTCATCAGAATAATGACAAAACACGGCCGATGTAAATCTGTTGTGGGGATATTGATATCTGATATAGTGTTGCCATGGCAACGTGTCAAACTTGAATGTTCTGTTATGGTGAGTTTGAGGCAGACAACAAGCTCAGATTTACATGAAACTCAAAACACATATCAGTATTAGTGATAGCTAGACAATGGCAAAAGCTTTTAAAAGGGCGTGAAGGAGGCACTCTATAGCGCCACCTTTTGTCAAAAGTGGGGGGGTTAGTTTTAGCTACAGACACCAAACTTGGTACATAAATTGTTCTTTTCAAGACGGACAACTTTCTAATTCACAGTCATCAGCTACGATCAACAGGAAGTCGGCTATTTTGATTTGAATGTGTATTTTTGAGATTTTACAGTTGTGAATTAATGAATACTCCTCACAGGGGAAGTACACTATACACACCAAACGTTGTCTACATGAAGAAAAAACATCGAGGAACTTAAATTGCGAACAGATTTTGGTTAGCTTGAACGGTTTTGTCGTGGTGATTTTTTGAAATGACAGTAAAAAGTGAAACATTAATCGTCTTGTATTTTTAAATTGCAGCTTCCAAACCTTTAAAAAACATTTTTAATTTAGAAAACCAGTGATTCTGAGGAAATATGCATAGTTTCATGACTTTACAGCACTGTATGATTAAAAGAAAATTAAAAAACTGTCAGACATCTGATCTCACTCTGTCACTCTGTGTGCTGACTCTGTGTGTGTGTGTGAGTGTGAGTGGGGGAGGGGTGTGAGCTGAGTGGCAGACAGACAGAGAGAGAGAGAGAGAGAGAGAGAGAGACTTAAACATCTCTTTAATCACCAGAAAAAAAACTGTATTTTAAATAGTTATTTTTTTGTTGTTGTTGCTAATTGTGCTGTTATCATTACATCTTAAGAAATATCTTAGGCCTTATCCTTTTCTGACAGTTTCAGGGATTAAAAAAAATCCTAAAAAACCTTATTTGTGCTGCAAATAATAATTTCAAACTCATTTGATACTGACCTCTGTCACCCTGTGACATGACATTTATTTGAATTTACATAATCTCAAGGATGTAACAGTAAAACTGTTCAGCTCACAGATGAAGACTAAGCTTTAATGCAAGCAGAACTATTTCACAAATGCTTATAGGTTAATGAAATCATAACAAAACACTTTTAAATTATTTAAGGATTTGGTAACACTTTAAAATAATGTCTCAATTGTTAACATTAGTAAATGCATTGGTAACACTTCATAATAGCTGCAATTCTTAGCTAAGCATTAGTAAATAGTCAGTTCATGCTTTATATAGCCTTCTCCCAAAATTAATATTTTAGTAAGCATTTTATAAATACAGCTATAATTAAATTGTTCATGGTTTATATGCACATTTATTTTGAGGAGATTAAAGGCTGTAATCTCCCTAAAAAAAATGTAAAATAAAAAATAAAATAAATAAAATAAACAAACACAGAACTCATAAATATTTATTTCAAGATGCAATAAAAGAAAACTGTACACTTGAATTTATATATATATATATATATATATATATATATATATATATATATATATATATATATATATATATACACACACAATTGCATAAGTTTATATTTAAAAATGTTTAGCAAGTGTACAGCTAATAATAATAATAATGCATTTTATTTAGTTTTAGCTACAGACACCAAACTCGGTACTTAAATTGTTCTTATCAAGACGGACAACTTTCTAATTCACAGTCATAAGCTACGATCAACAGGAAGTCAGCTATTTTGATTTGAATGTGTATTTTTGAGATTTTACAGTTGTGAATTAATGCATACTCCTCACATGGGAAGTACACTATACACACCAAACTTTGACTACATGAAGAAACAACATCGAGGAACTTAAATTGCGAACGGATTTTGGTTAGCTTGAACGGTTTTGACGTGGTGATTTTTTGAAATGACAGTAAGAAGGGAAACATTAATTGTATTGTATGTCTAAATTGCAGCTTCCAAACACTTCAAGGCATGTTTTCATACAGAGATCAAATCATTATGAGGAAATATGCATAGTTTCATGACTTTACAACACTGTATGGATAAAAGAAAAGAAAAAACTGTCAGACTTCTCAACTGACATGATCTCACTCTGGCCACTCCGTCTGTGTGAGGAAAGGGAGGGGGAGAGGGAGGGGGAGTGTGAGTGTGAGGGGGTTGGTGACTGTGAATCTTTGGTGACTGACAGTGTGTGTGGATTGTAGGGAGGGGCTGTCTGGCAGAGAGAGAGAGAGAGAGAGAGAGAGAGAGAGAGAGAGAGAGACCTAATCATTCCTTTAATAATCAGGAAAAAAAATCTATATTTTAAATTGTTATTGTTTTTGTTGTTGCTAATGGTGGTGTTTTTTTCCTTTCATTACAGGTTAAGAAATCTCTTAGGCCTTATCCTTTTCTGACAGTTTTTGGGATTTAAAAACATCCTAAGAAGCCTTATTTGTGCTGCAAATTATAATTTCAAACTCATTTGATACTGACCTATGACAACCTGTGACATGACATGACATTTATTAATCTCATG
Source organism: Carassius auratus (assembly GCF_003368295.1). NCBI lineage: Eukaryota > Metazoa > Chordata > Actinopteri > Cypriniformes > Cyprinidae > Carassius > Carassius auratus. Next base: position 39,322 of record NW_020528100.1, read on the forward strand.
GATGTAACAGTAAAACTCTTCAACTGACAGATTAAGCTGCAATGCAAGCAAAACTATTTCACAAATGCTTATAGGTCATTAAAATCATTACAAAACACTAATAAATTATTAAAGGGTTTGGTAACACTGTATAATAATGTCTAATTTGTTAACATTAGTAAATGCATTGGTAACACTTTATAATAACTGCACTCATTAGCTAAGCATTAGTAAATAGTTCATGATTATAAAGCCTTTTCCCTTAATAATAGTCATTATTAAGCAGGAATACATCTCTAATTACATTGTTCTTGGTTTAAAAGCACATATATTACAAAGGAGATTAAAGTTTCAGTTGTCTTATAAAATAAATCAATAAACACAACCCAGTTTGATTCAGAATTCAGAAATATTTATTTCAAGATGCAATAAAAGGAAACTGTACACTTGAAAAGGTTTTGAGCGATTCTTGAAGGACTAGCATCACCTTCACTTGTACGATGGTTTGAGGAATATATCTTCCAGATAGTACCGCCGCTCCCTATATGCAGAGTATGCAGTCTTCGTAGAGCACCAACTCCCAGAGGGGGCACCAGTTGCTCAAAAAAAACAAAACAAATATGCGCCATTCTCCCATCCGCGTTCGCGACCACTCAATAGCATTTGAGAAGAAAGACTTGTAGTCACAAAACAATTGTAATGTGTTCATATAGGTGTCAGCTACAATGCACACCTTATACATTTTTTATACATTTTAAAATAAAGTGTTACTAAAGTTATATATATTGTTCTGTGTATGTGATTTCAAAGTCTAGATTGGTCGGATTAACCCTTTAACTGCCACATCCCTTAAAACTTGATTGTCAGAGGGTTACTGTAAATGCTTATGCCCGCTGGGCACAGTTTTCCCGATGCCACCAGGGTGGCGTTGCACTGATGGCTTGAGCCCGACATCGCTGCTTGCAGCTATATTTATTATTATTTTTATTTTTTATTAAACCTTCCGGGGTGTTTTGGGGGCCTTAACATGCTCAAAAACTCTTGAAAATTGGCACACACATTGGAATCTGCGGCCATCAGGACGCCGCAGAGGCTGGGACCCGGGCGTGGCACAGGGGCTCTACAGCGCCCCCTGGAAGACAGTCAGAATTCTTGAACCATAGCTCACACACACTTGCATGTATTTATATCAAACTCGGTACACTTATAGATCTCATTGAGCCAAACAACTTTCACACTTTATGTCATAGGCTCCGCCCAACAGGAAGTCAGCTATTCAGGGCTGTTTAAAAAAAGCATGCTCTGGAATTTGAAATACTCCTCTGAGGTTTTCAACCCGTTCGCCACGAAACTCGGTGAACATGATCTCAAGACATTGAGGATGAAAAATTGCGAGGGGATTTTTGATATCTCGAACGGTTTGCCCGTGGCGAGGCATGGAACTTATGGCGAGAAATGAGAAACAGGAAATGTCTAATAACATCCACATACATTTCCTGAATTTGATCAAACTTCATGGGTTTGTTCGTTGTATGATACCGATTGTATATATGTGGCTATTAAGAGTCAACGTTATAGCGCCACCAACTGGCAGCAGGAAGTGTGTCATTTTCCAAATGCTTTGAATTCAGCATCTTATTTTTACTCGATTTACTTAAAACTTCATCAGAATAATGACAAAACACGGCCGATGTAAATCTGTTGTGGGGATATTGATATCTGATATAGTGTTGCCATGGCAACGTGTCAAACTTGAATGTTCTGTTATGGTGAGTTTGAGGCAGACAACAAGCTCAGATTTACATGAAACTCAAAACACATATCAGTATTAGTGATAGCTAGACAATGGCAAAAGCTTTTAAAAGGGCGTGAAGGAGGCACTCTATAGCGCCACCTTTTGTCAAAAGTGGGGGGGTTAGTTTTAGCTACAGACACCAAACTTGGTACATAAATTGTTCTTTTCAAGACGGACAACTTTCTAATTCACAGTCATCAGCTACGATCAACAGGAAGTCGGCTATTTTGATTTGAATGTGTATTTTTGAGATTTTACAGTTGTGAATTAATGAATACTCCTCACAGGGGAAGTACACTATACACACCAAACGTTGTCTACATGAAGAAAAAACATCGAGGAACTTAAATTGCGAACAGATTTTGGTTAGCTTGAACGGTTTTGTCGTGGTGATTTTTTGAAATGACAGTAAAAAGTGAAACATTAATCGTCTTGTATTTTTAAATTGCAGCTTCCAAACCTTTAAAAAACATTTTTAATTTAGAAAACCAGTGATTCTGAGGAAATATGCATAGTTTCATGACTTTACAGCACTGTATGATTAAAAGAAAATTAAAAAACTGTCAGACATCTGATCTCACTCTGTCACTCTGTGTGCTGACTCTGTGTGTGTGTGTGAGTGTGAGTGGGGGAGGGGTGTGAGCTGAGTGGCAGACAGACAGAGAGAGAGAGAGAGAGAGAGAGAGAGAGAGAGAGACTTAAACATCTCTTTAATCACCAGAAAAAAAACTGTATTTTAAATAGTTATTTTTTTGTTGTTGTTGCTAATTGTGCTGTTATCATTACATCTTAAGAAATATCTTAGGCCTTATCCTTTTCTGACAGTTTCAGGGATTAAAAAAAATCCTAAAAAACCTTATTTGTGCTGCAAATAATAATTTCAAACTCATTTGATACTGACCTCTGTCACCCTGTGACATGACATTTATTTGAATTTACATAATCTCAAGGATGTAACAGTAAAACTGTTCAGCTCACAGATGAAGACTAAGCTTTAATGCAAGCAGAACTATTTCACAAATGCTTATAGGTTAATGAAATCATAACAAAACACTTTTAAATTATTTAAGGATTTGGTAACACTTTAAAATAATGTCTCAATTGTTAACATTAGTAAATGCATTGGTAACACTTCATAATAGCTGCAATTCTTAGCTAAGCATTAGTAAATAGTCAGTTCATGCTTTATATAGCCTTCTCCCAAAATTAATATTTTAGTAAGCATTTTATAAATACAGCTATAATTAAATTGTTCATGGTTTATATGCACATTTATTTTGAGGAGATTAAAGGCTGTAATCTCCCTAAAAAAAATGTAAAATAAAAAATAAAATAAATAAAATAAACAAACACAGAACTCATAAATATTTATTTCAAGATGCAATAAAAGAAAACTGTACACTTGAATTTATATATATATATATATATATATATATATATATATATATATATATATACACACACACAATTGCATAAGTTTATATTTAAAAATGTTTAGCAAGTGTACAGCTAATAATAATAATAATGCATTTTATTTAGTTTTAGCTACAGACACCAAACTCGGTACTTAAATTGTTCTTATCAAGACGGACAACTTTCTAATTCACAGTCATAAGCTACGATCAACAGGAAGTCAGCTATTTTGATTTGAATGTGTATTTTTGAGATTTTACAGTTGTGAATTAATGCATACTCCTCACATGGGAAGTACACTATACACACCAAACTTTGACTACATGAAGAAACAACATCGAGGAACTTAAATTGCGAACGGATTTTGGTTAGCTTGAACGGTTTTGACGTGGTGATTTTTTGAAATGACAGTAAGAAGGGAAACATTAATTGTATTGTATGTCTAAATTGCAGCTTCCAAACACTTCAAGGCATGTTTTCATACAGAGATCAAATCATTATGAGGAAATATGCATAGTTTCATGACTTTACAACACTGTATGGATAAAAGAAAAGAAAAAACTGTCAGACTTCTCAACTGACATGATCTCACTCTGGCCACTCCGTCTGTGTGAGGAAAGGGAGGGGGAGAGGGAGGGGGAGTGTGAGTGTGAGGGGGTTGGTGACTGTGAATCTTTGGTGACTGACAGTGTGTGTGGATTGTAGGGAGGGGCTGTCTGGCAGAGAGAGAGAGAGAGAGAGAGAGAGAGAGAGAGACCTAATCATTCCTTTAATAATCAGGAAAAAAAATCTATATTTTAAATTGTTATTGTTTTTGTTGTTGCTAATGGTGGTGTTTTTTTCCTTTCATTACAGGTTAAGAAATCTCTTAGGCCTTATCCTTTTCTGACAGTTTTTGGGATTTAAAAACATCCTAAGAAGCCTTATTTGTGCTGCAAATTATAATTTCAAACTCATTTGATACTGACCTATGACAACCTGTGACATGACATGACATTTATTAATCTCATGGATGTAACAGTAAAACTCTTCAACTGACAGATTAAGCTGCAATGCAAGCAAAACTATTTCACAAATGCTTATAGGTCATTAAAATCATTACAAAACACTAATAAATTATTAAAGGGTTTGGTAACACTGTATAATAATGTCTAATTTGTTAACATTAGTAAATGCATTGGTAACACTTTATAATAACTGCACTCATTAGCTAAGCATTAGTAAATAGTTCATGATTATAAAGCCTTTTCCCTTAATAATAGTCATTATTAAGCAGGAATACATCTCTAATTACATTGTTCTTGGTTTAAAAGCACATATATTACAAAGGAGATTAAAGTTTCAGTTGTCTTATAAAATAAATCAATAAACACAACCCAGTTTGATTCAGAATTCAGAAATATTTATTTCAAGATGCAATAAAAGGAAACTGTACACTTGAAAAGGTTTTGAGCGATTCTTGAAGGACTAGCATCACCTTCACTTGTACGATGGTTTGAGGAATATATCTTCCAGATAGTACCGCCGCTCCCTATATGCAGAGTATGCAGTCTTCGTAGAGCACCAACTCCCAGAGGGGGCACCAGTTGCTCAAAAAAAACAAAACAAATATGCGCCATTCTCCCATCCGCGTTCGCGACCACTCAATAGCATTTGAGAAGAAAGACTTGTAGTCACAAAACAATTGTAATGTGTTCATATAGGTGTCAGCTACAATGCACACCTTATACATTTTTTATACATTTTAAAATAAAGTGTTACTAAAGTTATATATATTGTTCTGTGTATGTGATTTCAAAGTCTAGATTGGTCGGATTAACCCTTTAACTGCCACATCCCTTAAAACTTGATTGTCAGAGGGTTACTGTAAATGCTTATGCCCGCTGGGCACAGTTTTCCCGATGCCACCAGGGTGGCGTTGCACTGATGGCTTGAGCCCGACATCGCTGCTTGCAGCTATATTTATTATTATTATTTTTATTTTTTATTAAACCTTCCGGGGGTTTTTGGGGGCCTTAACATGCTCAAAAACTCTTGAAAATTGGCACACACATTGGAATCTGCGGCCATCAGGACGCCGCAGAGGCTGGGACCCGGGCGTGGCACAGGGGCTCTACAGCGCCCCCTGGAACACAGTCAGAAATCTTGAACCATAGCTCACACACACTTGCATGTATTTATATGAAACTCAGTAGACTTATAGATCTCATTGAGCTGAACAACTTTCACACTTTATGTCATAGGCTCCGCCCAACAGGAAATCAGCTATTCAGGGCTGTTTAAAAAAAGCATGCTCTGGAATTTGAAATACTCCTCTGAGGTTTTCAACCCGTTCGCCACGAAACTCGGTGAACATGATCTCAAGACATTGAGGATGAAAAATTGCGAGGGGATTTTTGATATCTCGAACGGTTTGCCCGTGGCGAGGCGTGGAACTTATGGCGAGAAATGAGAAACAGGAAATGTCTAATAACATCCACATACATTTCCTGAATTTGATCAAACTTCATGGGTTTGTTCGTTGTATGATACCGATTGTATATATGTGACTATTAAGAGTCAACGTTATAGCGCCACCAACTGGCAGCAGGAAGTGTGTCATTTTCCAAATGCTTTGAATTCAGCATCTTATTTTTACTCGATTTGCTTAAAACTTCATCAGAATAATGACAAAACACGGCCGATGAAAATCTGTTGTGGGGATATTGATATCTGATATAGTGTTGCCATGGCAACGTGTCAAACTTGAATATTCTGTTATGGTGATTTTGAGGCAGATAACAACCTCAGATTTACATGAAACTCAAAACACATATCAGTATTAGTGATAGCTAGACAATGGCAAAAGCTTTTAAAAGGGCGTGAATGAGGCACTCTATAGCGCCACCTTTTGTCAAAAGTGGGGGGGTTAGTTTTAGCTACAGACACCAAACTTGGTACATAAATTGTTCTTATCAAGACGGACAACTTTCTAATTCACAGTTATCAGCTACGACCAACAGGAAGTCGGCTATTTTGATTTTAATGTGTATTTTTTGAGATTTTACAGTTGTGAATTAATGAATACTCCTCACAGGGGAAGTACACTATACACACCAAACTTTGTCTACATGAAGAAAAAACATCGAGGAACTTAAATTGCGAACAGATTTTGGTTAGCTTGAACGGTTTTGTCGTGGTGATTTTTTGAAATGACAGTAAAAAAGGGAAACATTAATTGTCTTGTATTTTTAAATTGCAGCTTCCAAACACTTCAAAGCATTTTTTCATACAGATATCAAATCATTCTGAGGAAATATGCATAGTTTCACGACTTTACAACACTGTATGGGTAAAAGAAAATGTGAAAACTGTCAGACTTCTCAACTGACATGATCTCACTCTGGCCACTCTGTCTGTGTGAGGAAAGGGAGGGGGAGAGGGAGGGGGAGTGTGAGGGGGTTGGTGACTGTGAATTTTTGGTGACTGACAGTGTGTGTGGACTGTAGGGAGGGGCTGTCTGGCAGAGAGAGAGAGAGAGAGAGAGAGACCTAATCATCCCTTTAATAATCAGGAAAAAAATATCTGTATTTTAAATTGTTATTGTTTTTGTTGTTGCTAATGGTGGCGTTTTTTTCCTTTCATTACAGGTTAAGAAATCTCTTAGGCCTTATCCTTTTCTGGCAGTTTTAGGGATTTAAAAACATCCTAAGAATCCTTATTTATGCTGCAAATAATAATTTAAAACTCATTTGATACTGACCTATGACAAACTGTGACGTGACATGACATTTATTAATCTCATGGATGTAACAGTAAAACTCTTAAACTGACAGATAAAGCTGCAATGCAAGCAAAACTATTTCACAAATGCTTATAGGTTATTAAAATCATTACAAAACACTAATAAATTATTTAAGGATTTGGTAACACTGTAAAATAATGTCTAATTTGTTAACATTAGTAAATGCATTGGTAACACTTTATAATAATGGCACTCATTAGCTAAGCATTAGTAAATAGTTCATGATTATAAAGCCTTTTCGCTTAATAATAGTCATTATAAAGCAGTAATAAATCTATAAATAAATTGTTCTTGGTTTAAAAGCACATATATTACAAAGGAGATTAAAGTCTCAGTTGTCTCATAAAATAAATAAATAAATAAACACAACCCAGTTTGATTCAGAATTCAGAAATATTTATTTCAAGATGCAATAAAAGGAAACTGTACACTTAAATAGCTTTTGAGCGATTCTTGAAGGACTAGCATCACCACTTCTTGTACGATGGTTTGAGGAATATATCTTCCAGATAGTACCGCCGCTCCCTATATGCAGAGTATGCAGTATTCGCAGGGCACCAAATCCCAGAAGGGGCACCATCCCAGTTGCTCAAAAAAAAAAAAAAAAAAAGAAAAAAAACATGCGCCATTCTCCCATCCGCGCTCGTGACAGATCACACCACATGTTTGCGGCTGAATGTTTGTAATTGATGGATGGACATCTATGCCTGGGTATAGGACATCAGCAATCCGGCACAGAGAAAAGAAAACTAAAGAAAGAAAAAAAAAAACAGGCATAAAGCTGTCTTGACATTGGACATTCGAGAGTCTCAAATTTAGGGACGGTCTCTAAAGTAACATGTGATATTGTTATACACTTTTCTAACGTCAGTAGCATTTGAAGAGAATGACTTTCAAAAACAACTGTAATTGTTCATCTAGGTGACAGCTATAATGCACAATTAATTTGAATGTTTGATATTTATTACAACAAACTGTAAGTCATATGTAAATTATGCTACTATTTCACATGGGCTCAAATGCAAATTTGAAGCTCAATAGCATTTGAGAAGAAAGACTTGCAGTCACAAAACAATTGTAATGTGTTCATATAGGTGATGGCTATAATGCACACCTTATAAATTTTTTATAAATATAAAAATAATGTGTTACTAAAGTTATATATATTGTTCTGTGTATGTGATTTCAAAGTCTAGATTGGTCGGATTAACCCTTTAACTGCCACATCCCTTAAAATTGTATTGTCAGAGGGTTACTGTAAATGCTTATGCCCGCTGGGCACAGTTTTCCTGATGCCACCGGGGGTAGCGTTGCATTGATGGCTTGAGCCCGACATCGCTGCTTGCAGCTATATTTATTATTATTTTTCTTCAAGGTTTCGGGGGCTTTTGGGGCCCTTAACATGCTTAAAAAGTCTTGAAAATTGGCACACACATTGGAACCTGCGGCCATTAGGGCCGGGCAGAGACTGATACACGGGCGTGGCACAGGGGCTCTACAGCGCCCCCTGGAATACTGAGGGCCATATATCATACATACTTGCACGTAGACACACGAAACTCGGTACACATGTAGATCTCATCAAACCAAACAACTTTTGTACTGCATGTCATAGGCTCCGCCCAACAGGAAGTTGGATATTTAGGGTTTAGTATTCATATTTTTCATCAAAGTTGTGGGGGCTTTTGGGGTCCTTAACATACTCAAAAACTCTTGAAAATTTGCGCACACTTTGGAATCTGTGGCCTTTTGGAGCCTGCAGAGGCTGGGACCCGGGCGTGGCACAGGGGCTCTATGGCGCCCCCTGGAACACAGTCATAAATGTTGATGTATAGCTCACACATACTTGCTCGTATTAATATGAAACTCAGTACACATATAGATCTCATCGTGCTGAACAACTTTCGTACTGCATGTCATTCGGCTCCGCCCAACAGGAAGTCAGCTATTTAGAGTTATGTAAAAAGCGCATGCTCTGGAATTTGAAATACTTGTCATAGGTTTTTTTGCCGATTGCCACCAAATTCGGTCAACATGATCTCAAGACATTGGGGATGAAAAATTGCCAGGGGATTTTTGATATCTCGAACGGTTTGCTCGTGGCGAGGTGTTGAAATTATGGCGAGAAATGAGAAACAGGAAGTGTCTAATACCATCCACATACATTTCCTGATTTTAATCAAACTGCATCAGATTATTCGTTGTATGATGTCGATCGCATATATGTGACTATTAGGAGTCAAAGTTATAGCGCCACCAACTGGCAGCAGGAAGTGTGTCATTTTCAAAATGATTTGAATTCAGCATCTTATTTTTACTCGATTTGCTTCAAACTTCATCAGAATAATGTTAAAACACAGCCGATATAAATCTGCTGGGGGGATATTGATATCTAAAAATATTGTTGCCGTGGCAACATGTTAAACTGGAATACTTCTCAGGTGATTTTGAGGCATATAACATGCTTAGAATTTCATCAAACTCAGAACACATATCAGTATTTATGATAACTAGACACTGGCAAAAGTTCATAAGAGGGCGTGGAAGAGGCACTCTATAGCGCCACCTTTTGTCAAAAGTGGCGGGGTTAGTTTTAGCTACAGACACCAAACTCGGTACAAAAATTTTTCTTATCAAGACGGACAACTTTCTAATTCACAGTCATCAGCTACGATCAACAGGAAGTCAGCTATTTTGATTTGAATGTGGATTTTTTTTTACATTTAGCTGTGAATTAATGCATACTGCTCAGAGGAGAGTAACACTATACACACCAAACTTTGTCTACATGATGCCAAAACATTTTAAACAACTTAAATTGCCAATGGATTTTGGATAGCTTAAACGGTTTTGTCGTGGTGATTTTTTTAAATGACAGTAAAAATGGAATTATTAATTTTCCTGCATTTTTAAATTCCAAACACTTCAAAACCTTTTTTCGTACAGAAAAAAAGTCATTCTGAGTAAATATGGATAGTTTCACGACTTTACAACACTGTATGGATAACAGAAAATTAAAAAACTGTCAGACATCTCATCTCACTCTGTCCCTCTGTTTGAGTATATGTGCTTCAGACTTCCATTGTCTGAGAGAAATAGCGCCCCTACAGGTTCAATTCCCGGACTTTTACTTTCACTTTTAAATCGGTTAAAAATACAAATAAATACTTAGATTTAATTCACACTGACAAGCTAAACCAACATATCTGATTATTACCGGTTCAGGGCTCATGGATAAATTATTTCTGGCCAGAGATACGTGAGAAATAGGAGAGATGAATCACCGCTGTGATCACGAGCGTCTGGAGTAAAGAGCTCAGAAAAAAACGAATTTATTCCTGTTTTAAAGCTTTTAAAAATAAATTATTACAGCGATATCACACAATCAACCAATTAGAACACACCAAGAGCTAAATTCAGATGTTTTTGAACTGTTTGTGTGAAAATGAATTATTTGCGGCTGCCTATCTGAAATCACTGCCTCCGATCAGCGCGTACAGTGTCGAGCTCAAAACAAACGAATTTATTCTTGTTTAAGAGCTTTTTTAAATAAAATATTACCACAAATGCACACAATAAACCCATTGTAACACTACAAGAGCTAAATGCAGGTGTTTGTGACCCGTTTAAGTGTGCAAGACTATCTGAAAGCGCGACTGGCAGAATAACATATATCTCTCGAGCTGCAGGATTCTGCCTTTCGTCGTACGAACGAACACATCACGGACAAGATTATTTCAAAATACATAATAGCTTGGCAACTATAAACGAAAACAGCCACGTGAACATAAACTGTTGAGAAATAAATCTGAAATGGATCTACTGGATTTTAATATTAAGTGACCGCATATACCAGCTGCTTCTGTCTTCAATTTTGATCCATATAAAAAATGAAACTCATTCATCTTGGCTGCTTTTTTTAATGTGTGTACGTATTTATTTATTTATTTATTTATTTATTTATTTATTATTTATTTATTTATTTATTTATTATTTTGCTCTAACAAGAATTAATCTATATTTAATTAAATCAATTACATTTTATTTTACATTTGATTTGTCCATTTCTGCATCTAAACGCCTAAAAACCTAAAACATGCTCTATTATACTATTGTTAGCAATTTCTTTATCGTCCAATTTATCTGGTGTACACTTTTATTTTCATAATAAACTTGTTTGTTAGATTATACACAGTTACAGTGGTCTATAATAAATATTGACAGGTTTTATTCAAGCTGTTTAGAATGATTGCAGTAGGCAAATGTTTTGAAATGTAAATAAAATAAAAAAGATTTAAATAAATAAATAAAAAACATTGGAAAAGAATAACTGTTGTACATTTTTATACATTTTGTATAATTTCATAGTTTATGCATTATAGTTATAAAAACAAATAAATTTAGCCACTCACATAAAATCTTATAGGCCTTATCCTTTTCTGACAGTTTTAGGGATTTTTAAAAATCCTAAAAAACCTTATTTGTGCTGCAAATAATAATTTCAAACTCAAACAGTAAATATTCAGTTCATGCTTTATAAAGCCTTGTCCCAATATTAATAGTCAGTAGTAAGCAGTTTATAAATACAGCTATAAAAAGCTTGTTCTTGGGTTATAAGCACATTTATTAAAAAGGAGAGTAAAGGGTCAGTTATCTTCCTATGAAAAAAAAAAAAACAAAAAAAAAACAAACAACAACACAGATTGATACAGAACTCAGAAATTTTATTGTGGATTTATGATAAAATCAGCCTGTAAATGAATTCATACTCCTCCAAGAAGACACAAGTTCACAGCAAACTTTTTTAACATGAAGCTAATATACTGAAGATGTTAAATTGCGAATGGGTTTAGGATAGCTTAAATGGTGTGGCCATAGCGATTTATTAAAGTAACATAAAAAAATACAATCGTTATTTTACTATATCTTTAAAATTTTTCATTCCAACTCTTCATAATTTTTTATATACGTAGAAGTCATCATTTGAAGGAAGCACAGTAAGTTTCATAGCTTTATCATTTTCAAGAGCCAGCATAAAATTAAAACTATCATAACTTATAAATCAAGCTTGCAATTCTTAGTTCCAATAATGACCACCAGATGGAGCTATAGGATTACTTTTAAATAATTATTGTAAAACAAGTATGATTTAAATCATTTATAGAAATCTTTCAAAGAAAAATAATATGTATTTTATGTATTTTACTGATAAAATGACCCTCACTTAATTAGAATAACAAGCTGAAGTATTGTGAACTGTATATTAAGAATAATTCTTTATAAGCTTTATGGACAGATACGTTTTGAGTGACTCTTGAAGGTTCAGCACCACATCCTCTTTTACCACTGTTTAAAGAATTTATCTTACAGAACAGGTGTGAATGAATTTTGGATAGCTTGAATGATTTTGCGTGGTGATTTTTTGAAATAACAGTAAAAAAGTAACCAGTAAATGTCTTTTATTTTTTTAAAGTGCAGCTTCTAAACACTTCAAAAAAATGTACACATAGCAGACAAGTCATTCTGAGGAAATATGCATAGTTCCATGACTATACAACATTATATGGATGATAGAAAATTAAAAAACTATCATACATCTGATGTCACTCTGTCCCTCTGTCACTGTGGTTAATGTGTGTGTGTGTGTGTGTGTGTGTTTGTGTGTGTGTTAAGTGAATTAGGTGTGAAACTATCAGGGAGCATTTAGTCTCCAGCGCCAACATTTTACAGAACTGCCACTTTCCTGGAGTCTCAGAATTACAATGTGCCAGGTTCTGAGAGATCTAAGATTCCAAAAAATTATTTAATTAGAATACTATGAAGTATTGTGAAATACTATATATTAAGACTTTATATATAGGCTTAATTAACAGATTAGAGTGACTCGTGAAGGACCAGCACCACCTCCTCTTGTCCGATGGTTTGAGGAATATATCTTCCAGAATCCGGGATTAAGATTTAGGAGCTCATTTTTATTCCACCTCCTTTCCTGAAAGTCTGTCTTGCAGAATTGACTAAAAATTAATCTTCACATTAATTCCTAATTATTTTGCAATTCTTTTTGTCAGTTCTTCTTGACCTGTTTTTCTCTTCCAGCTTTCCTGGACTATTGTATAGCACTCATAAATGATTAAATAAAAAATAATGGTAGTTATTAAGATTGATATGGTTTGGAATTGGTAAAATGTGCTTGGAAAAAAATCACAAAAACAATGTTTTAATGTTTAATTTGGAATATTAACTGACATGAATGAATGCTATATAAATATTGTTCATGTTAACATAATGTTTATAAATGAAATCTTATTGTAAAGTGTTACTAAAGTTATATATATATATATATATATATATATATATATTGTTCTGTGTATGTGATTTCAAAGTCTAGGATTGGTCGGATTAACCCTTTAACTGCTGCATCCCTTTAAACTTGATTGTCAGAGGGTTACTGTAAATGCTTATTGCCCGCTGGGCACAGTTTTCCCGATGCCACCGGGGTGGCGTTGCACTGACGGCTTGAGCCCGACATCGCTGCTTGCAGCTATATTTAGGGCCCGAGCACCGAGGTGCGAGGACCCTCTTGTATCTGCTTTGTTTTTTATTATTAGGGCTCAAGCCCGAAGGGGCGAAGAGCCCTATTGTTCTTCTAAGGATTATTCTTGTTATTATTATTTTTATTTTTTATTAAACCTTCCGGGGTGTTTTGGGGGCCTTAACATGCTCAAAAAACTTCTTGAAAATTGGCACACACATTGGAATCTGCGGCCATCAGGACGCCGCAGAGGCTGGGACCCGGGCGTGGCACTGGGGCTCTACAGCGCCCCCTGGAACACCGTCAGAAAATCCTGAACCATAGCTCACACATACTTACATGTATTTATATGAAACTCAGTACACTTATAGATCTCATTGAGCCGAACAACTTTCACACTCTATGTCATAGGCTCCGCCCAACAGGAAGTCAGCTATTCAGGGCTGTTTAAAAAAAGCATGCTCTGAAATTTGAAATACTCCTCTGAGGTTTTCCACCTGTTCGTCACAAAACTTGGTGAACATGATCTCAAGACATTGAGGATGAAAAATTGCGAGGGGATTTTTGATATCTCGAACGGTTCGCCCGTGGTGAGGCGTTGAAATTAGGGCACAAAATTTGAAACAGGAAGTGCCTAATAACATCTGCGTACATTTCCTGAGTTTCATCAAACTTCATCGGTTTGTTTATTGTAATATGTTACTCGCATATATGTAACTATAAGGTGTCAAAGTTACAGCGCCACCAACTGGCAGCAGGAAGTGTGTCATTTTCAAAATTCTTTTAATTCAGCGTCTTATTTTTACTCGATTTGCTTCAAACTTCATCAGAATAATGACAAAATACAGGCTGATGTAAATCTGTTGTGGGTATACTGATATCTAATATAGTGTTGCCATGGCAACGTGTCAAACTTGAATATTCTGTTATGGTGATTTTGAGGCAGACAACAAGCTCAGATTTACATTAAACTCAGAACACATATCCGTATTAATGATATCTAGACAATGGCATAAGCTTTTAAAAGGGACGTGATAGAGGCACTCTATAGCGCCACCTTTTGTCAAAAGTGGGGGGGTTAGTTTTAGCTACAGACACCAAACTTGGTACATAAATTGTTCTTATCAAGACGGACAATTTTCTAATTCACAGTCATAAGCTACGACCAACAGGAAGTCAGCTATTTTGATTTGAATATGTATTTTTGGCAAATTCGGCTGTGAATTAATGCATACTCCTCACAGGGGAAGTGCACTATACACACCAAACTTTGTCTACATGTTGAAAAAACATTGAGGAACTTAAATTGCGAATGGATTTTGAATAGCTTGAACGGTTTTGCCGTGGTGATTTTTTTGAAATAACAGTAAAAAGGGAAACATTAATTGTCTGGTATTTTTAAATTGCAGCTTCCAAACATTTCAAACCATTTTTCATTTAGAGAACATGCGATTCTGAGGAAATATGCATAGTTTCACAACTTTACAACACTGTAAGATTAAAATAAAATTATAAAACTGTCAGACATCTGATCTCACTCTCTGGCATTGTCTCTGTGTGAGGGAAAGGGGGGGGGGGGGGTGCTTGAGGACCTGCCTGACAGAGAGAGAGAGAGATAGGGAGAGAGAGAGAGAGTTAACATCTCTTTAATCACCAGAAAAAAACTGTAATTGTGTGTTGTTGATTTTTTTCATCATTACAGCTTAAGAAATCTCTCTATCATTTTCTATCATTTTTAGGGACGAAAAAACCTAGTACAATTTGTAGGGCTCAGACAAAATGATTTTATATAATTAGGTTAAGAATTATGTAAATTGCAAAATAAAAAAAGATTTTAAAAATACATACACGATGACTTGTATATATTTTTTTATTCTGATAATAATTATAAACTTATTTGATACTGACCTATGACAGCCATTCTGTGACATGACATGACATGACCTGAATTTACACAATCTTGCTGATTTAACAGTAAAACAGTTCAGCTCACAGATAAAGACTAAGCTGTAATGCAGGCAAACATATTTTACAAATGCTTATAGATCAATAAAATTGTTAAAAATGCTTTTTCACAAAGTACATAATAATAAGGCACGTTGATATTCTGATGACATTTTTTTCCAAGTACATTTTACCAATTTCAAATCACATCAATCTTAATAAATACTATAGATCTGGTATTTCATGATTTATGAGTGATATATATAATTTTCCTCGATGGCTGGAAGTGAAATACTCATATTCAGGAGTGCTGAATTTTTAGGCATGTCTTCTTGTCATGCATTGGTCATTGAGCTCATTGTAGCGATGCTTCAGGTGTTGAAATAGATTTGTTATAGATTATACAGGTTCACTGTTTGAAGAGTGTATACAGTATGTGTATGTGGTGCAGACGCAGTAGCGAGAGCATGTTATTGTTACGCAAAAACACATTAAAATAATGTGCGAGCATGAATCTCTCCGCTTGCATGCACATTTCCTTTACTTTGACAAAAAACGCGTCCTCTGATACATGCTGCTTTTGCTCGGAGAGCGTGCGCGCACGTAAAACCCATTTCCTCTGCTCAAACTGTGTCCTGTGCACTCACAACTCTCTCTATGCTCATGCGCTAGATATTCATTCTTTTCACACCTTTCTACTTCTAACCTTTTCTGTTCACATCTTTTACCATGTGCAGTGTGAATGCTCTGATCCATTAACATGGGCTCTGAAAAAAATATGCATTACAGATAGAGCTTGTGAACCTGGCCTTGCATAGGTATATGCACAGTCTGTCCTGTTCTCCTGCTCCATTTAGGAACGCTTCATTCGGACTGGTTCAGATAGCAACACCAAACTTGCAGTGTGTAATACCTATCATGGCCACCACCAGATGGAGCTATAGGATTACTTTTAAATAATTGTTTTAGAAACGTCTATAAAGCATTTAAATTATTTATAAAAATCTTTCAAAGTAAAACAATATGTATTTTAAAAAGCTAATGAATTTTACTGGTAATATAGTTTTATATAATAATTTCAGAAATGTTTATAGATCAATAAAAGTATTTTTAAAAAATGGTTATAGATCATGAAAAGTGCGAATAAGCTCTCTTTGGTTTACATTAGTTAATGCATTAACTAACATGAACTAACAATGAACAATCTATTTTTCAGATAATTTATTAATCTTTTTATGTTAGTTATTCCTATCATTGAAAATATTATTATTTATGTTTTTTCACAGTACATAAACTAATTTTAAAATAAAAATGTAATAAAAAAATATTATTAATAATGTATTAAAATATTTTAACTAAGCTTTAATTAACATTTATATAAACACTTATATTGAAAGAGACTGAAATTGAAGTAATTTTTACTTTTAAAAACCACTTGTAAGACACAGTTAACAAATGCAGTGAGCAGATGAAAGGACAGAACAACAAAGATATATAGTGCCCCCTATTGGCAACAGGAAGTGTCATATTTTACACTGCGACAAACTACTCCTAGAAATTTTTTGACATTAATGTCTTTTTCGTGGTCAGTCTATCTTGAGTTTTTGTTAAGGGTCGTGTCCATGGCGCCATGACAAAATTGATGTCTCGCCATAGGAAGAGAAGTTGTTGTAACTCAGGCATAAAATATTCGATCTTCCCCAAACTTCAAATGTTTGATAAGAGTCTTGGCCTGAACACATCTGAAGGAAAATATTCCATTATAATGATAGCGCCACCTGCTGGCAAAAGAAGATTGGCACATATAAATGACTTTGACATATTCCACTTATATTTACGACTTTAAATGCATATTTTCTCGCCGTTCGCTTTTTTTACTAAAGCCGCTTGCTGGCGGTGAGCCCGGGTGCGAGGGCCCGTTCATCGCTGCTTGCAGCTTTAATTAGGGCCCGAGCACCGAGGTGCGAGGACCCTCTTGTATCTGCTTTGTTTTTTATTAGGGCCCGAGCACCGAAGGTGTGAGGACCCTATTGTATCTGCTCTGTTTATTATTATTATTATTATTTTTCTTCTCCCCAATGAATCGCGTTTTTGAAGGCCTAAACATACTCAAAAAGTCAGGAAAATTTGCACACACCTCCGAACTGGTGAAAATTTACGTCTGATATGGGTTTCAGAAGTGGGCGTGGCAAAATGGCTCGACAGCGCCACCTATACATGTTCAGCGGTGTGCGCCTCGAGCTACGTTTCACGCACATGTCTGAAAATCGGTAAACACATGTAAGACACCAAGACCTACAAAAAAGACTCTTGGAGCAAAATTCTAAACCCAACAGGAAGTTGGTTATTTTTAATATTATGAGCAAATTTTTTGTCATTTTGCCATTTCCATGCATTGTATTTTAACGAACTCCTCCTAGAGATTAATTCAGATCAACACCAAATTTGGTATGCCTAATCTAAAGGCCATTGAGATGTTAAATTGCGAAGATCTTGAGTTTTCGTTGAAGGGCGTGTCCGTGGCGGCCTGGCGAATTTTGATGATTCGCCATGAAAAATGAAGTAGCTATAACTCAGACATACAATGTCCAATCAGCCCCAAACTTCACATGTTTGATGTGACTCCAAACCTGAACAGATTGACATGCCCATATTCAGTTATAGTCATAGCGCCACCTATTGGCAACAGGAAGTGACATATTTTACGCTGTGATGAACTACTCCTAGAAATTTTTTGACATCAATGTCTTTTTTGTGGTCAGTCTAATCTAAAGGCCTGTGCGATGTTCAGTTGTGAAGATCTTGAGTTTTCGTTAAAGGCGTGTCCACGGCGCCATGGCAAAGTTCGATGTCTCGCCATGGGAATAAAAGATGTTATAACTCAGGCATAAAATGTCCGATCTTCCCCAAACTTCACATGTGTGATAAGAGTCCTGGCCTGAACTCATCTGAAGGCCAATATTCCATCGGGTATGGCAAAATGGCTCTATAGCGCCACCTATACACTTTCAACGGAGTGTGCCTCGAGCTATGTTTCACGTACATGTACAAAAATCGGTACACACATGTAACACACCAATACCTACAAAAAAGTATCTTGGTACGAAATCCGAATCCCAACAGGAAGTCGGTTATTTAGAATTTTCTCTGCAAAATTGGCGTTGTTTTTGCCATTTTCAGGGGTTGTACTTTAACGAACTCCTCCTAGAGATTTATTCAGATCAACACCAAACTTGGTCAGTGTAATCTAAAGGCCTTTGTGATGTTAAATTGCGAAGATCTTGAGGTTTCGTTAAAGGGCGTGTCCATGGTGGCCTGCCAAATTTCGATGTTTCGCCATGAAAAAGGAAGTTGCTGTAACTCAGACATACAATGTCCAATCTGCCCCAAACTTCACATGTTAGATAAGACTTCTGCCCTTAACAGATCTACATGCCCATTTCAGTGATAGTCATAGCGCCACCTGCTGGCAACAGGAAGTGACATGTTTTAGGCTGCGACAAACTACTCCTAGAATTTTTTTGAGATTAAAGTATTTTTTGTATTCAGTCTAATCTAAAGGCCTGTGCAATTTTAACTTGTGGAGATCTTGAGTTTTTGTTAAAGGGCGTGTCCATGGCGCCATGACAAATTTTGATGTCTCGCCACAGCAAGAGAAGTTGTTGTAACTCAGGCATAATTTGTTCGATCTTCCCCAAACTTCACATGTTCGATGGAGTCCTGCCCGAACACATTTGAAGGGCCATATTCCATTATAATGATAGCACCACCTGCTGGCACCAGGAAGATTGGCACATGTGGAATAAATGTTGATATTTTCCACTTATATTTATGAGTTTGAATGCATATTTCTCACCGTTCACCAATTTACTAAGGCCACTCACTGCCGGTGAGCCCGGGTGCGAGGGCCCCGTTCATCGCTGCTTGCAGCTTTAATTATTTTTATTTTTTATGAACCTTCCGGGGGTTTTTGGGGGCCTTAACATACTCAAAAACTCCTGAAAATTGGCACACACATTGGAACCTGCGGCCATCAGGACACCACAGAGGCTGGGACCCGGGCGTGGCACAGGGCTCTACAGCGCCCCCTGGAACACAGTCAGAAACCTTGAACCATAGCTCACACACACTTGCATGTATTTATATGAAACTCAGTACACTTATAGATCTCATTGAGCTGAACAACTTTTGCACTCTATGTCATAGGCTCCGCCCAACAGGAAGTCAGCTATTCAGGGCTGTTTAAAAAAAGCATGCTCTGGAATTTGAAATACTCCTCTGAGGACTTTTCAACGTTTGCTTCGAAACTCGGTGAACATGATCTCAAGACATTGGGGATGAAAAATTGCGAGGGGATTTTTGATATCTCGAAGGTTTCCGTGGCGTGGCGTTGAATTTAGGGCAAAAAATAGAAACAGGAAATGCCTAATAACATCCACATACATTACCTGAGTTTGATAAAAATTCATCGGTTTGTTCAAAGTATGATACCGATCATATATATGTGACTATTAAGAGTCAACGTTATAGCGCCACCAACTGGCAGCAGAAATTGAGTCATTTTCAAAATTTTTGAATTCAGCATCTTATTTTTACTCGATTTGCTTCAAACTTCATCAGAATAGTGACAAAGCATGGCCGATGTAAACCTGTTGGGAATATTGATATCTTATATATTGTTGCCATGGCAACATGTCAAACGTGAATATTCTGTTATGGTGATTTTGAGGCAGATAACAACCTCAGATTTACATGAAACTCAAAACACATATCAGTATTATTGATAGCTGGACAATGGAAAAAGCTTTTACAAGGGCGTGGAAGAGGCACTCTATAGCGCCACCTTTTGTCAAAAGTGGGGGGTTAGTTTTAGCTACAGACACCAAACTCGTTACGTATATTGTTCTTATCAAGACGGACAACTTTCTAATTCACAGTTATCAGCTACGACCAACAGGAAGTCGGCTATTTTGATTTGAATATGGATTTTTGAAAAAAAAAAATTAGCTGTGATTTAATCCATACTTCTCAGAGGAAAAGTTCACTATACTCACCAAACTTTATCTACATGTTGCAAAAACATTGAGGAACTTAAATTGCAAATGGGATTGGTAGCTTGAACGGTTTTGTCGTGGTAATTTTTTTGAAATGACAGTCAAAAAGGAATCATTAACTGTCTTGTATCTTTAAATTGCAGCTCCAAACACTTAAAAGCATTTTCTCATACAGAGATTAAATCATTCTGAGGAAATATGCATAGTTTCATGACTTTACGACACTGTATGATTAAAAAAAATTAAAAAACTGTCAGACATCTCATCTCACTCTGTCCCTCTGTTTTGAGGAATGTATGTGTGCTGACTGAG